>NW_011888837.1:9227487-9241991 GCF_000151845.1 Pteropus vampyrus
AACACATATACATAAAAAAACAGATAATAAACATATGAAAATATGTTTCATCCATTGATAATTAGAGAAATATAAATTAATGAAGGCAAGCATAATTTTGCCTATCAAATTGATAAAATTCTTTTAGGAAAACAACCCAATATTAGAAATATGTACTCTCATACTCTGCTGACAACTATGTAAGATGATATAATCATTTTAGAAATCAATTTAGTAATTTATATCAAAGGCTGTAAAATCTACATTTTGATTCAGCAATTGCGTTTCTGGAAATTGTGTTCAAATATCTGCCTTTAAGACCTCACTCACTATATCACTATGACATATATGACAGCAATAATTTGAAAACAATCTAACTTTAGGTTTGATCCAATAAATTATGACACAACCATATGACAGAATACTATGTAGCTATTTAAAATCATGTGTAGAAGAGTATTTAATAACACAAAATATGTTCATAATATAGTAAAACCAATCTAAAGCAGCTACCAAGAGTATGATCCCATTGTCCTAAAAGAAAATATGTGTATAAAAATATATAACCCTAGATAAAAGACCACAGGACATATACAAATTAATAATAAACTAATTATTTCTGGACAATGGGATTATGAGCTATTTTTTCCTCCCTCCTACTTTCAAAGTTATCTATAATGATCATGTACTACTTTTTATGTTAAGGAAAAAATAACAAATATTCTATTTTTTAATTCATCTATCCTGCCTTAAAACATGCCTTTTGCTGGGCTGCATGCAGTAAATTAATCTACAAAAACAGGCCTATTAACTTGCTAGTTTGTAAAACAATGTTTTAACCTAGTGAACTAGTGAACTAGTTTGGAATACCTGGTTGCAAGAGGCAGTAATCAGATTAAACCAAGAGAGGAATTATAGAAAGTAAAGTCAAATAAGAATGTGGAAGATCCTATAATAAACAATATGACTGGAGTCATGGAGAATGAGTCTTCAAAGGAAAGAACAATTTCCAGAAAAGAGAAGTCTTGTCAGTAAAAAATATAATAGACATTCGCTATACCATTTAAAGCACAATTGTCCAGCGGGCCATTGAACAATTTCCCTGGTGAATTTCCAGTCTGTCTTAGATTGGGTTCCCCAGTACAGTCTGAGGTGGAAGGTTGTACGCAAGAGGATAAAAGGGAATGTTCTGGGAAGATATTTCACCTGTAAGGTAGTGAAGAAGGCAAGACTGGTCAGAGGAAGGAGCTGACTGCAATGTAGTTGCAACTGAGATGGACCTCAGCCATCCCATGGAGAGCTCTAGAGCTAGGATGGCCCTCCAGAGTTGCTCCAAAAAGGGGGTAACGGGAGAGGCCTTTGTACACCCACATCACCAAGAGGAGGAATAGCCCAGAGCAAGGCAGTTCCCTATCGCAGAGGTTCAATCACAATGAAGAACACAGCTATGAGCCTTTGGCAGCCCATATTCCCAGAGGTTTGGGGATGGATATGCCGGCCCCAAAGAGGGGTCAGGGGTAAGCCCCGCGGTATGTCAGTGTAGTAGAACACAGTCAAGCCCAGCCCCACCTCCTTTCCAAAAGCACGGTAAGCATAAATTTTAAATATTTCAAAGGTATAGCTATACATGAAAATAAAATAAACACATCCATGACCCAAAAAAAGAAAATTTAGTGACAAACAAAGGCTAAAACATAGAGTGGCTCTGGGATCAAAAACGGGCAATGCTGGCTACAGCATGAGACAAGGGGGAATAAGTCTGGACCCAGGAGATGGTGGTGCCTAGTACCACTCTATCCACTGGTAAAAGTTAACAGAAGATTTAACCACCCAATATACTCAGGACGACCAAAGGCCCACACTCAGTAGGAGTAAAAGACTGAGTCACTCACCAAGTAAATAAATCACAACTCACTGAGGTGCTGGCTGAGGGCAAAGGGAACAGGGAATTGGCAGTAGAATAAAGAAGTTATAAACACCAACTCTAATCTTATAGCCAGTTGCATAAGGAGGACTACAGTAGTACACATATTTTTCTTTAGTTTTTTATTTATATGTTTTCCCATCCACCATTTTCCTATTTTATACAAGGTACATTGATGCAATAAACTTTATAATATAGTTTTTAGGTTATAGGATATCAAGTTGGAATTCTGATTGAATTAAAAGAGGTTTGAATATCATTCAGAACCAAAAATGAAAGTGTGGCAATGATAAATTCAGTTCTGTAAGCTTGGTCCAATAAAGGGGGGTGGAGGGGCAAAAACAGGTGGATACACTAACTGAAAAGATGCTAGGTATCCCTTTTCTGGGAAAGAGTGTATTTCTATTGGACTGAAAGACAGCTACGTCACCTTAGGTAGGAGCATGCTGTTGTTGTTTGGAAATTTAAATATGGGCAAAAGTATATAAATAAATGCTAGCCATATACTATTCCACCCAATGGTTAAACCACAATTTACTGTACCATCCCCCATCCTTAGGTTGACACTTATTTCTTTTATAATAGCAAACACTTATTTGCTATTATAAATTATGTAGTGATAACACTTTCCATGTTTTGTAATTTTTCAATAGAGTCATAGAATTGCGATCCAAGGACATGTTTCTAATCTTCTCAGCCTTCCACAGCTCTATGGAAGAGTTTCTTTTCTCTTTCACAGTGGCCAATGAGATCAAGAAAAAAACTGGTGGCACCTTAGGGCCTCAGTATCAATGCCTGTTCATTGACTTCCCTGACTCTCCACATTAAAATCTTCATACTCTGAAGAGGAGGAGGTAGAGGAGGAGGAAGCTCCTTCTCAGGAGGGCTTGTACTCTTATTTACTCATTCAACAAATTTTTAAAAGAAATTTCTGAATGTTGTGACCTAACAGTGTTTCTTTAACTACAAAATAAAATTATAGCACTCTTCTAGAAAGTATATAGGATTTCAAGGCACAACTTTGGTGTATTAGCATCAGTCCTCATTCCGTTTTTCTTTCCTATCCTTTTTTTATTTTGCATCATATTTCACCTATTTCAAATTTCTTTAATCACACTGTATTGTGGGTCCCTTAAATTCTTCCTGGGAGAAAAAAAAAGAGAAAAAGTGAATCTGTATACTTATGACAGCAATTACTGAATGCCCAACTTAGATTAACTTAAACAATAAAGACATAATAATTTCAAATAATAAATCTGTAGACATACCCTTCAAGAATTGGTCAAGCAACTTAGAGATGTCATCCTGGTCCCAGGCTCTTTCCATCCTTTTATTCTGATATCCTCAATACACTGGATTTTCACCTTCTGGTCGGTTGTCTCATGGTGGTAAGATGACTGCAATGACTCTAAATATCACATCCTCACACCGCAATACATAAAACTGAAAGAGGCAAAAAAGGCCCCCTTGTACAAATCTCTCTAAAAGGGGAAAAAAATCTTTAGCAAATGCACCCTACCAAACTTTTCTTATCTCATTAGCCAGAACTGGGTCACATGGATACCGTTAGCTGCAAAAACACTGAGAAAATGAGAATTTGGCATTTTCAGCTTCATTCAAGAGAAGTAGGCTTTTCTAGAAGGAAAGAGGTAGTAGGAAATGTGTATTTAGTAGAAAACCAAGTATCTGCTATAGATATAGAATGGATGGGGTTGACAGTGAATGGATGGGTGAATATATGTACACATACCTACATAAAAATAAAGCCTTTTTTTTAAACTTTGAGGCCCAAACTTTTGCTTTCATGGTTTCTATCTATCCCATGACTCACACGCATTCTGCCTTCCTTGCCTTGCCCACTCTCCTGTCTCTCTCACACACGAAGGTTCCAGTAAGCTTCCTGCAACGTATTTCCTAATATTTTCATTTTAACACTGTCCATGATGCAATATTTAATTGTTCTTTGTTTGGAACAAATGACATTAGCCAGGTATATTTATATTTCATCTTTAAAAGATTTACCCTTCTGCTTAAAAACTACCAAACTTGTCTGGGAGTCTAATGAATCACACTAAATAAGTTACTATATGTGTATTCAATAATCCATTAAAAAAACCTCCAATACATTAGTCAGATAAAATTATAAAATGCCTACTTATTGATATATAAAACTCCACAATTTACTAAACACTCTCATATTCATTATCTTACTAATTTTCACAATGACTCTGTAAGGTTAGTATCATTAGCATTACATAGATGAAGAAACTACTGCTCATTAGAATTAAGTGACCTCGGCTAGTCATAGACAGTAAATGACAGGCTAAGGTTTAACTCACTTATTGAGACACATGACAATTACTTTTAGGTTCTACACAAGTAGGAAAGAATCCAGCAATGTCTCATATTTTATTAGATGAATATGTTTTTAAGAATTATGAGATTTTAGGCATATCTGTGGCCCTTAGTATTTTGTTCTATAAAATTAAGGCCTTTAATAGGTTAAAAGTTCCCAACCAGCAGTATCATAGCCAGAAAAGATGATCTAGTAAATCTCTGCACCTTACCTGAGTAATATCTGAAAAAGTACCACTATCTCAAGCTTTTTTCTTCCAACCCTTACCCCCAATAATGGTTTTACTCATTCATAAATTCATTCAGAAAATATTTATGAAACATCTTCTATGGGCTAGAAATTTTCAGGGAAAAATATAAAGCAGCAGAAACAGAGTTCTTCCCTAATGCCGTTTTCACTGTCAATAACTTCATATCTCTGGCCAGATTATCAAAATTTTATGCAAAGACTAAAAATTGTCAATTTCTAAGGTTTCTTTGTGTACTAAACAGCTATGGATCTATGACTTCAGATGTGAGATTTCAAATTAAGAGAGTGATTATAAGAAAGAGAGACCTATAGTGAGAGAAATAATCAGTGAAAGGAAAAGACAGAAGCCAGATGTTAACAGCTCAGTCTTTTCCTATTAGCATTTCCTCAGATAACACATAGCAGTTGAGTAGGGTCCAGATAGAGCCAACACTTCCACAGACCCAAATGTGGCCGCACAATGTCAGTTACATCTCCCCATAGGTCCACTGTGCCCTGTTCTCCAGATCAATTCCAGAGTTTGATGTTCAGATTACAGGACCCATCTGGGACCTTGGGTGCAGCCCTACACTGTGCCTTTGAAATCCCAGATTTCCCAATGGCAAAGATGGGTGGAGATGGATTTTTATGACTCCAAAAAGCCACTCTGAAGATTAATGACTTATGTTTTGCAAAGTGTTTTTAAATCCCCAGATGAGAGCTGCTCATACAGTCGGCTACTATATGATTAGCATTTGCTTGCTTTAAAGTGGTTAGTCCTGCCATATTTCAAGACCCCAAAAAAGACCCAGATTAAAGGCAATGCCCAGGAGTCTAATGATGGCTTTTAGATTGCACTTCCCCAGAGGCTGATGAGCTGACAGAGATAGAACACTCGTATTCAGCACCACCTTTACAGAGACATATTGCATCTTCACTTTCAGATGTGGGATCAAGAGCATAAAAGTCACATTTGAACCAACATCTGATGTCTCCCTTGAGGCCATGCTGCAGACTGCCACCATGCTGTTCTGTTTCTGGAATGTTTCCAGGCTAATAGCAAAATGATTTCTTATGGGACTATCAGAGGGGAAAGACTGAGTGGAGCTTTATCTTGCTACTTAGAAAAATAATTAGTAAATAAGTTTGAATGATAATCACAGAAAATCCAAACTGATTTAATATATGTGGCTTCTAATGATGTGTGAATTAATTAGAAACTATACTTACAATCTGATTATGCTTAGGTAGATCAGATCAAAGGCCAGTTTTGGAATTCTATATTGTTGTTGTCTATTTCAAGAATGATTTTTTTGGCAATTTGAGCAATTTATACTTTAAAAGATAAAAATAAATTTCATTGATGTAATAAGGAGAAAACAAAATTACTGTATTGCTTTTCCCCTATGAAGCATTTTCCCTTTTCAAGTTTTTTAAAGGATATTAAAAGCATCAGAGTTCCAGTTAAGATGGTGGAGTGAGTAAAGGCTGTGTTTGACACCTCTCACAACTACATCAAAATTAGAATAAATTAAACTACAGAACAACCATCATTGAAAACTGCCTGAAGTCTAGCTGAACCAAAGTCCTACAACTAAGGACATAGAAAAGAAGCCACCTTGAGACGGGTAGGAAGGACAGAGACACGGAACATGCTGGACCCACACCCACATGTGGCGCTTAAAAATAGGGAGGTCTATCCTAGCTGCAAGGTCCCACCTAAGGATCAAGGGGTCCTAGCCCATCAGGCTCCCCAGCCCTGGATTCCAGTGCCTAGAAGAGAAGTCCCCATACCGGGTGCTGGTCCATAAAATAGATAGGTGCCAGGGGAATGAGAGATGAAACTAGAGTAAGCATGTAGTCTTCACTAAGAATGTGACTATTAGGAACATAGTAGTAGGGACTTGATACATAAGAACCAAGTTGCTACTAGCCTAAAAGCCCTGGAAACTGGCCACCTTTTCTTGAGTGTCCATTCTATGACAGGCACCTTGCAAACATTATTATTAATATTCACAACTCCAAGATCAGAGTGATTATCCCCATTTTACAGATGAAAAAAAATCAAAGGCAAAGAAATTAAAGCGTTTGCCCAAGTTCATGTTCTTACTACAGTGCAGAAAAAGCATAGTTCAAACACAGGCTACTCTGACATCCAAGTCCATGTACCATACTTCCTCACAAACCCAGTTAACATGAATCGCATAGCTGCAAACACATCTTTATGCATCTCTGTTTATTTATATACTTGGGTCTGTGTTATGTGTACAATCTTTAGAAACAAAAGCATAGAATTCATATAAAATAGTGACTATATTTTACACAGTAATTGAAAGCTATTGTCTGAGAAATTAGTTTTGTGTCAGGTGTGACATTCAGTCTGAATGGAATAATAGAGAAGACTAAAAATAATATACCTTAACCAATCATGAGCAAAAGATATTGGATCGTGACCAGCTTAGATCAGTGATTCTCAAAGCATAGTCCTTGAACCATCAGTATCAGTATTATCTCAAAATTTGTTAGGAGTGCCCCATCCCGACATATTGAATCAGATACTCTGGGGGTGGAGCTCAGAAAACTGATTCAACAAGCCTCCCAGGTGAAGGTGATACATGCTAAATTTGAGAACACTGGTTTAGACTTTAACCAGTTCTGATTCTACCTCTAAGGTTAAAGCATCCCTGAGGACACAGGATGGAAAGTGAACATCTAAACAGATTTGGGGCTCTGACAGCAAGAAAGCTGTCTGCTAGGAAGTCTCCACAAAAAAAAACAATACAAACAAAAAAAAACCACTTCAGGGGATCAGAGAAGGGTCACAGGCCTCAAGGGAAGTGAGGTGTGATTTGGCCAATAGGATGGGAGAGTTTCATAGGACCAGAAAGGGCATTTCAAAAAGTGTAAACAAATGAGAGAAAGAAGTCATTATAGTTCCCTTAACCCAGAGCCACTTAACTAATTAGGGTTTATTTGTTGCAGATAAAGTAAAAATTCATTTCCTCAAATGTCAATCTAATACATATGAAAACCCCCAACTCCTTCTTTTTCAATTACAAATATGCCAAAGGGGAATAGTAATTTTAAAATATTTCAATGTAAAGTAAGCAACTAATCCCCTTAAGATTATTTTTCATATTTAGATTAACTTAGTGAGACCTTGTATTACTCACATGTAGTTCCTCCATATACCTAAAGTATTATCATTACTTTTCTCAAATGGCCAGTACAAGTTTAACAACGATATCTGGGGTCATATTTTTAACTACTGCTTTGTGGTTTTCTAATGTGAATAAGAAAGGAATACCAAAATTTGGCAAATAAGTAAGTTAAAGACAAGTAACAGACTGAGGGAGTATTTACAATACACAGAATAGGAAAGGAGTTAATATTCATAATACAGAAAGAGCTCCTACCAGCAAAAAAGAAAAACAACTCAATAGAAAAATGAGCATAGGAAGCAAACAAGTCATTCATTCATCCAAAGACAATTTTATTTTAGATTCAGTTTTGTTTGCATACGAAAGGGCTCATCCTTCCTAGTTGCGTGACCTTGAGCAGTTTATTTAAACTCTGACTCAGTTTTCCCACCAGCCACATACTTCATAAGGTCTTTGTATTAAAATACATGTAAAGTACAAAAAGGCTCAGAAAATGCTAAATATTGCTATTATTATGTTACATATTACAAGATAAGCACTCTAATAGGCACTAGCAATTCTCAAAAGGAGAAAAATTAATGTTTTATGTTTCTTATCTTTGTTAAAGTTCTCACCGAGTTTATTGAGCATCCTTATAACTGGTGTTTTGAACTCTGCATCTGATAGATTGCTTGTCTACATTTTGTTTACTTCTTTTTCTGGAGCTTTGTTCTTTTGTTTGGGACACGTTTCTTTGTCTCCTCATTTTGGCTGCCTCCCTGTGTTTGTTTCTATGTATTAGGTAGGGCTGCTCTGTCTCCTGGTCTTAGTAGAGTAGCTTTATGTAGTAGGTGTCCTGTACAGCCTAGTGGTACAGTCTCCCTGGTCACCTGAGCTGGGTGCTCCAGGCATGTCCCTTGTGTGGATTCTGTATGCCCTCCTATTGTAGTTGAATCTTGATTGCTGTTGGCACAACAGTGGGAAGGATTAACCCTTAGGTTGATTGGTTGTGAAGACTGGCTGTGACTACAGTGGAGGAGCTGTTGTGCAGGGGCTTACCCTACAGAGCAGGATTCGCTTTAGCAGGGCTCTGGTGTCTGCCCAGTCTGCCTTTGGATGTATCATTTGTGGAGGTGGTTGGGTGGTGCTCTGGTGTGGTCTGAAGCTCACCACCAGGTGTATTGGTTCTGGGGCCTCTTGGGAGGGGCTCTCTTGCAGCATAACTTCAGCTGCTGTCTGGGCCCTGCACAGAGCCACTTGGTATGAGCTACAAAGTGATCTGCAGATGGTTGCCTCTTGTGCTGGACTTAGAGGTGCCCGGGAAAGGCTAAGCTGTGAACAGAGGCCAGCTGCCAGTAATGCTGGGCTTGAGGCTGCTTAGCAAGATGTACAGGGAACACTGAGACCAGATGCTACTTGTTTACAGTTTGTGAACCTTTGAGAGATTATAGGAAAGTCAGGAGCATGAATCAAGACAGGCCATTTGTATGGAAAAGCCACTGGAAGGGACTTGGGTGGGCCTGCAAGTTGAGTAGGGCAGGGTCTCTGATGTGTCACTTCTATTCCAAGAAATACTCACCACTTGGAGAAGAGCCTAGCAAGGAAGCCACCCAATCTACATCAAACTGTGATATGAAAGAGAAATAAACCTTTGTTTATTAAGCCACAGAGATTTTCAGGTATATCTGTTCCATAGAACGGCTTAACCTAGCCTGATTACTACAGGCTCCATCAGTGACTTTATATTCTACTTAAGATTTAGAATCCAGAGTGTCATTTAAAATAGACAGATGATTGAAGTTTAAGTCTTCTAAGGTGATCACATTCTTCCTTTTACATAACTATTCACATCCCATCTCCCAAACATATGCAAAAATACACAATACTACTTGGTACCTTTTCATGAGTTCACTAGCCATCCTATCTAATAGATGCTCCTTTCTCAGGGAAGTCTTATGCACATCCATTCTACTTAATCCTTTCTCTGTAGCATTTAGGAAGTTGAAAACAGAGAGGATGATGAAGATAAGTTGAAAACACAAATTTAAATGATAAGAAAGAGAATATCACCAGAAGGTTTTATACATATCAGGAGAGTATTTTTCAGCATTAAAAATCATATCATATCAACATACCATTTCAAAAGAACACTTTCTTGACTAAAAAAAATTCTAGGCACATATATTATTTCAACTATATGAACTCTGAAAGAATAAAATACTTGAAGGAAGGGAAGAGTAGACATGCAATGAAATGTTTTTGAATTTTATCGTGTCTGGTGCCAATCTGTACATTTTTCCTACCTCTGTCTTCCTGGGCATAATTCATACATTGATTTGACTTTATTTGGGCTGTTCCAGCCCTCAACAAGGATATGCTTAACATTTAGTCATCCTTCCTATTCGAGGCTTAGGGAAGGAATTGCTAGGATCTCCGATTGCAATATGAGCCCCCTTTACTGCCACTCATACCCAGGATGTCCAAATGATCAATAGTTTCCAGTGTAGACCCTGAATCTATCCTCTTTAAGTTCCTATCATTAAGTTCTTGCTTTTGAGTTTATACAAATTTTTCTTTGGTCCCTATTTCAAGCTATTGTTCCTAAAACTATTCTTGCTAATCCTGCCCCACCCCATAAAAAACTTACCCCCTTAATTTGGGGCCTATAATCAAGGATGGTTAATAATACTGAGTATTAACACACCATATGCTAAGCTGCTTTCCTATGGCATCTTTAAATCCCCACAACCATACTTTAAAGTAGGTACTATTATTAGCGCACTCTCCAGATGAGGGAACTGAAACCTAAAGATGTTAGGGAACTTGCCCAGAGTTTCCAGACTAGGAAGTGGCAGAGTCACTGCTGTCTGACACTGTTTAATTTAAAGAATTAAATGTACCATGGTATAATAATTTCAAAAAATTAATGTATTGTCCAGAGGCTATCCAGTGGAAGTGATTATTGGACTAACAGACCATGTGCTGCCCTGTACTGTCTAGGGCTTCCTAGACAGCTACTTAAGAGAGACCTGAGTGTGCATGTGTGATGGTGGCATGTTGGGGAGAGAAATCAGCCCAGCCAGGAAGGTATTACCCAAGTCAGTCCATAAATAGACAGCTCAGATACAAGAGCAGAAGCTAAGGTTAATTTTTCCACCAGTAAATCAAGAAAAACAAATGTAAAATTCACAACTTTTGGTGTTAGCCAAAAGTTTAGGCAAGCTCATCTGAAAACTGAAGGCACGCTATGAAAAACAGTATGGAGGATCCTCAAAAAATTAAAAATGGAATTACTATATGTAAATCAAACCATGGTGCTATATGCCTTAAACTTGTATGTCAATTACTTTTCAATAAAACTGAGGGTGCACACAAGAGAGCCCTATGTATGTGATGCCTGAACAGGTAGAACTAGGTTGGGGGAAGAAGATCAGGAGGACTCCTTAAAGGAGTTTCACCTGTTGCTGACCATCTTCTCAGCACTGGATTAATCCAGCCTCATTTCCCCTCCACACCTCCCTCTAGAATCAGTTAAATCGATCTGATCTCTGAAAGGTTCTTTATCGTTTTAAATCTACACTGTTACATATTCCGAGTAAGAGAAAAAGACAAGATTCCAGTTATTTGTATAGGTTAAAAAAAAAAAGTAGGTGAAACTGAACTGAAATACTCTATTTGGTCCAAGATAAACATAATCACACCCACACTCATTTATTTGGGCAACATGTGAAGTTATAATACAGATTTAACATCGGGTTTCAAACCATGCATTGAATAAGAGCACCCTCATCAGGCCACAAAAAATTTATCAAGTTCTATTAACAGTGCTAAATTGTCGCTTAGCTCCCAAGATGAGAAAGTTGTGCAACAATAAGCGAAAATTACAGAAGTATATGCCGGCCATCCCATAACTGCCCCCCAAAGCCATCTTACCATCTTATCATTTAATAAAGGCAATTTCTAGGCAATGTTTTGTGTGTAGGTAGGGAAAAGAACATTAAAGTCAAAATGTTTTAGTTCAAGCTCTAACACTATGCGACCCCGAGTAAATCAATGAACCTCTCTTAGCCTCCATTTACTCATCTCTAAGATGGGCATAACCGTTACTAAGTCTGCTTCACTAGGATCAAATAAGATTCATCTCAAAGTACTTTGTAAAATAAAAAACAAAGATAAATATCAGATATTATCAGTATTATCTTTACTGGAATGATATAGATGAAGAACCATTTCATTTGGAAAGATCGAGAAGGGAATGCCTAAAAAGACATTTGTTATTTCTGTGAGATAAGTATTCACTTTTTAAAAAAGTGAATGTGATCTTTAATTACAAGGAAAAAGCACTAGCTTTGCAGAGGATCTTTGCTACACATAAAGATGTGCACTTCAGACCCATATCTTAGATGATCTACTTTGTAACTCCTTGTCAAGGATTTGAATCATTTAAATTAGAGGTCAGTATTAACAAAGATTCATTAAGTACCAGAGAGGGCCTGCTATGCTAGGTATTCAAAAGAGCCCAGTGAAATGCATTGAATTTGTATTTAATTCTTAGATGCGAGGAGGCATCTCAAGAGGTCATCTAATGTAGCTAGTAAGTTTCTTTTACAGCTCCTGTGTCAGAGAAAGATCTCAAAAGATAAAAATCTGTAAATGACAGTTACCTCTAGGAAGTGTATAGTTCAAGGTGGTACCATCACATCTGTATTGTTCGAAAGTTTTAAATAATGAATACATGTTGCTTTGTCACTTAAGGAAAATGATTTGTTAAAGTCAGTAAACTTTTTTTTTTAACTGAAGCCACATAGTTCGAAGCCTTGGTTTCAAAGGACATTCTAGAGATAAGATGTATAGCCTAAAACAAGATTCCAGACTCCTTTGCTTGCATTACACCTACGAAAACTTTGAAAACTATTTATTTTCTTATGTAGTTTTAAGTGAAACATCCAATGATGCAGGACAGGGCAAATTTCCCCAAGTTGGTGGGGGAAGACTAAGCCCAGCACCAAGAGAAAAGGGTCATTTGGCAGAAAGTGTAGAAAGAATTCAACATACACGCCATAGTTGGAGTCAAAAGAAAAGTTTATTAGAAAAGGGGTAACACTCCACAGTGGTCTCCTCAGAGAGGCAGAGAGAGAGAGGGACCAAGAGAGACGTGGAAAGACAGTGAGTAGCGGTGAGCTGAGTGTTCAGGGAATTCAGTTTATATAACATTCCTTAGTTCCTGTGAGTTATTGTTTAAAAGATTTTGTTAACCCATTTCCTTTGATGTGGACCTATAGTGAGGAAGGGGAAGAGTATATCGCATGAAAAGGTAAGAACATTAGAGTGAAAGGCCTGTTGGCAGTTCCCAGCCTTTAATCCATAGGTTCCCCATGGTTTTAACCATAAGGAATGACTCTTGGTTCCTGGTTCCCCTTCACAGGTGTGGTGAATGCGTTGTTAGTAATCCAGAACTGATCTTCCTTTGTTCTGAAGGTGTCCTCCTGGCTTGGCTGCAAGACTGATCAGCATATTACAGTCTCTGAATGTAGCTTGATTAACATTTTTAATTCTCTTGACTCCTCCCTACATTACAAGTTTTTTCATTATAAACATACTCACAAAGAATATAATTTTGGCATGTTGTAAATATCGATATTTTTAATGTATACAATTGAATCTGAATGTTATAGTAATTTGATATCCATTTTCACACATTAACAAACAAGCTCTTCTTTAAAAATTCTATAGCACTCAATTTTCTCTTTTAATTCTGAACCACTCAAGGTCCAGTGCAAAAAACAGAAACCACTCAAGGTATTTTAAGCAGAAAGAAATTTAATAGAGAAAATTGGGTTCTTACGAAACCACCAGAGCAAGCTCTAAGTAAGCTTCCAAAAGTCCAGCCTAGGCAAATATTACAGGGATAGAAAGTGGATCCATGGTTTCCTAGGGCTGAGTGTCTGGGGAGTCAAGTGAGTAATGAGTAGTTAACAGAGTAGTTTTACTGGAACATGACCCTGTTCATGTATTGTCTATGCTGCTTTTGCGCTACTAGAGTTGAATAGTTGCATGCAACAGAGACTGCTTAGTCCTTAAAGTCTAAAATATTTACCATCTGACCCTTTAAGAAAAAGTTGGCTAACTTTTAAGGGAGGGTTACCCTTTGATTTGAAGATGCAGTGTCAGAAATAAATATGTAACTTTTCACCTTCTCTTCTTTAAAATTAAGCTAAATAAGCACTCAGGGCACAGAATGAGATACTGGTGAAAGCAAGTCCTTGCCAATTGTTTCTCACTGACAAGAATGGTAAAAATACAGAAAATAACTTTGCAGACTGGAGTTTGCTTCTTACAAACTTTAAATATTCTAAATCTAAAATAAATAAACAATAGTTTTATTTTTAAATGGTAATAGTTAAAGTGCACTAGAAACTGCAACCTTTGCAATTATTTAAATTTATGATGAAAAATTTTAGATGTCAATTTAAAAACATATGTGGAGTACATAGCTGTTTTTGTTTTATTGTATTTTTTTAATTCTTAGAGAGAACATGCAAGCAAAAATGTTTAAAGACCCCTAGCCCAAAGAAGAAAGTCATCTCTGATTTTAACAAGAACCCTAGATGGATATATAACCTCCCCCTCCCCAACTAGAATTATTAAAAATTAGCTATCTTTCTTTTATTATTACTCATTATTAAGGCACAATGTATCTCTGTTCATTCAGCATATCACATTATAGAGGTTTCCAGAAGTAAAGGTCTATATACAAGTTATTCCAGGTATGGATACATAAGTGAAGAGGAAACTAACATCTATTGAGCATTTATTATTTGCCAGGCTCTACATAAATTATCTTATTTCTTATCTTAATTCCTTACAATTATACTTC
>NW_011888837.1:9244056-9246545 GCF_000151845.1 Pteropus vampyrus
CCATTTTCCAATATCATTTAAACAATGGCACCTGAACAGAAAGACCCTGCTGATTGGAGAATGTATAACAACAGATAAATATTTCTTTCATGGACACCAATGATTATAATGCACGGTTAAAGCAGTTGTCTAACATATGAACTCATGTTAAGTATTAATTCACAACCACAGATGTTGAACAATGAAAGCAACGCTGTTTTCCTGCTTTTATCTTGGGTTTTTATAATTCTATACCTACTTCAAAAACACGGAAACGGAAACAAGCAACATTACAGAAAAGTATAATACAGCGAGGGAACCAAGGCCCTCCCACTGTGGGGATGCTGTTGTGCCCCTCCCTTTGACTCTGGGCTCAGTCATGTAATTTATTTTGACCAGTAGGATATTAGCAGATTTAGCAGAAGCAGAGACTTGGAAAGAGCTTGCTTGCTTGAGTTTATTTGTTCCTGCTCCTCTGCTATCACCATGAGAACATGCCCTGGATTGCCTTCTGTCTTTGTTTAAAGAATTTGCATTTAGGATTTTTATTCCTATAAATTTCACTCTAAGGACTGTTTTAGCTGCACCCTATATTTTGGCATGTTGTATTTTCATTTTCATTCATGTCTAACTATGAATGAATTTCTCTTATGATTTATTCTTTGACCCGTTGGTTATTTTAAGAGTGTACTACTTTTCACGTATTTTGAATTTCCCAAAATTTCTTTTTAGTGATTTCTAATTTTATTAAATTGTGGTTAGAAAACATATAATTATTTCAATCCTTTTAAATTTATTGAGGCTTGTTTTATGGCCCAATATATGGTCTATCCTGTAGAATGTTCCATGCACACTTAAGAATATGTATTTTGATACTTTGGGGTGGAGTTTTCTACAGTTATCTATTAATCTAGTTGCTGTAGAATGTTATACAATTCTATTTCCTCTTTGATTTTCCTAGTTGTTCTATTATTAAAAGTGGGGTATTAAAGTCCCAACTTTTTTTACTTTCTATTTTTTCCTTCAATTCTCTTAGTGTTTAGTTCATGTAAGGGGGCTCTATTGTTAGGTGGATAGATGTTTATAACTATGTCTTCCTGATGAACTAACACTTTAGTCATTATAAAACATCCTCTTTGTCTCTAGTAACATTTTTTTTTTGTCTTAGTCTATTGGTCTCACATTATTATAGCTACACCAGCTCTTTGGTTGCTATTTATACAGTATATCTTTTTTCATCCTTTTACTTTCAAACTATTTGTGACTTTTAATCTAAAGTGAGTCCCTTGCAGAGAGCATACAGTTAATGTTTTTCAATTCATCCTCCCAATCTGTGCCTTTTATTTGGAACGTACAGTCCATTTATATTTAATTACTGATAAGGCAGGATTTATGTCTGCCATTCTGGTATTTGTTTTCAATATATCTGATGTTTTTCTGTTCCTCAAATCCTTCAACACTACCTACTTTTGTGTTCAATAGGTATTTTCTATTGTACCACTTTAATTCCCTTGTCAATTATTTTATTATATATTTTTAAGTTGTTTTCTTCCTGGTGAGTACCATTAGCATCTTAAGTTATAATAGTCTAGTTCTGATTAATGTCAACTTAATTTCAATAGTATATTTTTAAAAATTGCTCTAAATAGCTCCATTCCCTACCACTCCTCTATGCCGTTATTATCATAAATTATATCTGTATATATCATGTGCTCATCAACATAGATTTATAGTTATTGTTTTAGCAGTTGTCTTTTACATCAGATATGAGGGGGGAAAAGGAATAACAACCAAAAGCTACATTTGTATTACCTTTTATATTTATATATGTGGTTACTTTATTAATGTTCTGTATTTCTTCATGTAGATTTGAGTTACTGTATAGTGTTCTTTCATTCAGTTTTTCTTATATTTAGTTTTTCTTACAATTAATTTTTCTGGCCATGTCTTATTTCTCCTTGCCATATATAGAATTCTTGGATGACAAGTTTTCTTTTTTTCTTGCAGCACTTTGTATATGTCATCCAACTGTCTTCTGGCCTCCATGGCTTTTGATGAGAAAGCAACTGTTAATGTATTGAGGTTCCCATGTATGTGATGAGTCTCTTCTCTCCTGCTATTTTCAAGATTTAGCTTTGCTTTCGGCTTTCAGCAATTTGACTATGATGCATCTAGATGTGGATCTCTTAGTTCACCCTATGTAGAGTTTTTTTGAACTTCTTAGATATGTAGATGAATGTTTTCCACCAAATTTGTGAAGCTTTTAGCCATTATTTTTTCATGTATTTTTTCAGCCCATTTCTCACTCTCCTCTCCTTTCGAACTTCCATTATGCTTATGTTGGTACATTTGTTGGTGTCCTACTGGTTTGTGAAGCTCTGTTCATTTTTCTTCATTCTTTTTTCTTTCTGTTCCCCGGACTAGATTATATCAATGTATTATCTCCAAGTTCCCTGATTCTTTTTCTCACCGTTCAAATCTGCTGTTGAGCTCTTATAGTAATTTTTTTC
>NW_011888837.1:9247575-9250114 GCF_000151845.1 Pteropus vampyrus
CGAGCTACCCTAGGAATATGGGCTATGATTTTTTAAGGCTATTGCATAGCTGGAAGGGGCAGGGGGACTAGGGCAAGTTAAGATGCCACAGAACTCACTGTTCTTACAAAGATTCAGCCATTTTTCTCGAATAAACGGTCCCCAAGTTACTGCAAGCCTTTGGTTAATTTCTAGAGTTCTGAAAAAGTTAATTCTGAAAAATGTTGCTAGTTTTTTCATTGCTCTTATGGAGGGAAAATTTTTTGGAATTCCTTTATTCTGCCTTTTTTGCTGACATTCTACCATAATCAAAACCATGGCTAACTACGAAAGCATTTGTAGCCAGACACCAGCGACACACCATGGAAATGAAGAGTTAGGAGCTGTGAGGTAATGAAGACATAACAAAGAGCCTGTGTCTTCTGTGAAATTGCCCCATAAAGCTCATTCAGAATATCCACTAATTCCCAACACCTCTTCATCCTCCTTTAATTAAATCTTCTCTTCCTTAAACACCAGCGCCAAGATAAATGAGAGTAAGCTAATTCAATCTTATTGATTCTGTTTTGTTTAATCGCTAGTTACTGTTTTGTTTAATCACTAAAGATTATTTTCTACTATTTCTATTTCAAATGCACCTTGAATTACATTCCTACGGAGAAATGTGCTCTACATTCCAAACAATCACCTTAAAACTTTTTAAACCCAACAGATTTTTTAACAAAGAATTGGCTGTATGCAATTAATGGCTGAAACCAATACTAATTAAGTGGTGTAAACTGGTGGATTATTGGAGACCTCTGAAGAAAGTTAACACTTAAACTGGATTTTGAAGGACAGAAGAAGAATTAGGAAAACGTGAGAAAGATTATATGGCCAAAAGCTTCCAGTCTGGAATCGGCATAATATGACCTCAGATCAGTGAGCAAACTAATTGGCTATGGTGGTGATTAATGTGGGGAGGAGAAGAAGGTTAAAGTCAGGGAGACATTAGAGTTGGAGAAGACAACAGAAAACTTTAACAGGCAAAGAATTTTGGATTTGATTTGCAGGACTATGGTTCAAATCCATTTTCTCTCCTCCAATACACCTGAGAGATGCAATCACTCCCAAGAACAGCAGTGACTCATAATTCAAGAGATCGTCAAAGATGGGGACGAGGTAGTAAGAATGGTATCAGAATCTTGGTCAAGGGTGGGCAGTGAGGGACATGAGAGATTTCAGAGAGCCCCACTTGAGATTCTGATATTCCTTTCTTTACCACTCCTCATGCCTCCACACCTCTCTGAATGAAAACTAAAAGCCAAAGGAAACCTTTGAGGAAAACACTGCCTTTCAGAAACTGCCTCAATGGCTGTATTTCATGAATTGCCTGATTTCCTAAATGTTAGACAAGTGTATTTCTGTACTTTCCAAAAGGTAATTCATAGGATATTCATTCTACAGGTGCCATCTGTTTAAAAGGGTCGGTCCACATAAGTTTGAGAAATCCCACATATCATATCCCCTTCTATCAGATAATTAACCATATTAATTAGCTGATTATATCATCTAAAAATTTTCATAGTAGAGAAATCTGTTTGATCTTTTTAACTCAGAGTTTCTACACACTTATTTGATCACAGATATTATTCTTACATAATATCTATTAATATCCTAGTATTGCACAGAAAAAGACTGAGAAACACTGGTCTATATAGCTCCTGTGTGGTTGGGGACATATCATATGTGGTTCTATACCCGCCACAGATCCTACACAAAACAATAAAATACAGGTGTTCAGCAGGAAGTGCCATTGCCCCTACTCTCTAGAAACCCCACTCCCCACAATCCTTTCTGTCTAGCTCTCATTTGCCTCTAAGTTCCTCACACAGAGAAGAACCTGACCCCAGCCCTGTCTCCCACCGTTTAAGTCCCCCAAATAGCTTTATTCAGTGGGGATGGTAAATCAAGGCTCCTAGGTTCTTCATCTGTTTTCTGGGACCCTCACCAAAGTCCCTCCCTTGAATCTGATTTAAGTAACTAAGCTAGCTTAAAGAGAAACCAGCCTGGAGAATGTGATGGCACTTTTCGGTCTTCCTGTGTAATTAGCTAGAGGAAAGAGGTCGTGAAAAGTTGCTGAGCAAGGGACAAAAGAAAAGATGAGAACCGGCCTGTCTGGGACTGAATGAGTTACAGAAGAGAACAAACAAGGCAAATGAGAATGAAGATGATGTCTGACCTTCCTCCCAGCTTCCGTTTCCTTCCTCTGTAAAAGCTAAGTGGCCTTTTAAATTCTTCACCAGAACAGCCGTAGTTAGCTTTGTTCTTCAAAGCTGTGCTCTGTGCTCCCTCTGCTGGCCCTAACATGGCAATTAGATTTAAAACCAATTATAGTATCATGGTAATATTTGGGTGGCCTGCAGTGATGTTTACCATCTACATATCCTCCCTTACACTTGTCTACACTTTCTAGCAAAGATGAGAATTCAAATTCTTTGGCATCAGCAACAACAAAAGAAAAGGGAGGTAGAAAGCGGATGGTCAAATTGTTGTACTTTATACTATAAAATGCAGCCAT
>NW_011888837.1:9251548-9264123 GCF_000151845.1 Pteropus vampyrus
AGAGACACAAAAACAAACTTCAGGTGGATTAACGATTTAAACATTAAAGCAAACAAACAAAAGTAATAGAAGAAAAATAAGGGATAATTGTTATATGGGGCTAGTAAAGGAAGCTTTGCCTAAAATGACCCTAAGGTCCAACATTATAATAAAAAATACTCACATGGTCAACTAGGTAAGCAGAAAATATGTCTGCAAAAGAATAGATACCAAAAACAAAAAGAACATGATAAGCCTCAGAGGAAATATTTGAAAAATGTATCACCAGTCAAAGAAAACAACATATTATAAATTTAAAAAACAAAAAAAAAAGGTTTCGGAAAAATATGTATGCATGTGTTCATCAATGTTAAATACAAAAAGACATTAAAAAGAAAAGGCAAATATAAATTAGATTATTGCAGTGGTTATTTTTATGGGATAGTAAAAATAGAGGGGCCTTGACTGGTATATTGTTTGAATTTCTACAGTGATCACACACTATAAGAAAAAAACTGGGGAGGTTCCATAGAGTAGTAGTTAACACATCTGCTTTACACGCAGAAGGTCCTGGGTTCAGGCCCGGCGGGGGTGGGCGGTGCCAGGGCGGTGCCAGGGCGGTGCCAGGGCCCCAGAGTGCACCAGGCCCTGGGAGTGCACCCTGAGCGTGTGGGAGGAGATGCCCCACCTTCAGAGATCCAGTTCTTAAGAGGAGCCGGCGACATCTGTAGGTCAAGGGTGGAGGGGGATGGGGAATTAAAAAGAAGAAAAGAAAAAAACTATAAAAATATTTTCATTTTGAAGAACAAGAATAAGAGAACTTTTACTTATTTATAGGAGAATGTCAATACTTAATTAAAAGCATCCTAAATTACTGAATGCTTGAAAGTCTCCAGCTTATGGAATATTTACAAACTCTCTAGAGGCCTGAGAAAGTGGATAATCCATAAATTGGTGACTTTTCCTTCTAAGAAGCGAATCTCTAAAAAGCAATGACAGATCTGCTAGTGAATGAAAGTAGTCATGAGGTCTAAAAGCTTGCTTTAAAAGAAATGGACAATGATGAAATGTCCCATTTCACCTTCCCAGGGATCCAGCTCCTCACCACTCTTTCTGCTCTGTCCTCGAGGTTTTGTCAAACTATCAAGGGAAAGATGGAAATATCTGTGATGTTTTATATTACCCGCTGTGGGTTTTACTTTCTTTCAGTTATTCCTTTTGCATAAAATAGAGAACAAAGAAAATGGAGGACAAAGAGGAGGGACAGAAGAAGAGCAGGGAAAGAAAAAAAAAGACTCTCATCCTTTAATGTTTCAAAATAGATTTTGGAAACTCTCTGAAGAGAGAGTATATGGAAAGAAAAGGTTTGGGACAGCAGAAGCCAACATTAATGCCATAAATTAGGAAGAATGCCTGGGGTGATAGGAGGTTCCCAACTCAACTTGCTGGAGTTTCCAGAGGCAGGAGGAGGGCAGAGAGTCAGGAGGAAGCAATCCAGTTAGCCACAGAGTCCCTCCCCACCGGGAGGTGATGAGTGATGGACTGCTATGATGATAATAAAGACCCTCAGTAAATTGCAGATCCAAGGGCTTCCTTCCCAGGTGAGGTAAGGTCTATGAGCTGCTCCCCACAAGACAACAAAGTGACAGCACAACAGGAGGATGACAGCATAGACTGTTGACCAGAGGCTGGAGACAGCCTCTCAAGGCTCCCAATATCTCAGGATGGCATGAGGAAGCAGCAAAAAGTTTTCCTCACCCCTAAGAGGGCCACAAAAATGGCTGAGAAAACCAGAGGGCCCGTCAGGAGCTTTGAAATTCTAAGTAGAGAGTATGTGAATTGATGATCAGAGACAGATAAAAAACAAACATTAGCAGTGGATGCCACCCTAGAGATGTAGGTCACAAATAAGATCTCCCCCACCACCAAGTTCCCCACACACATAGATGCCACCCCATGTAGAAAAAAGGGGGAATTCCTGAGTTAACCAAGGAAGCCTGACATTGACTAGATTAATCCTCAGGTATCAGGTAAAACAGGGCTTAAAGAAAGAGTTCTGTTATAAATTACGTTTTATATTGCCGTAAGCCTGAATTTGTGGATTGTGCAAAGTGAATCCACTACACAGGACTGTTTTAATGACCAGGTGAAACTGAGACAAGGGAGGTCCCATATATCCCTCTCCAACTATCAGATACTTGTTGTCATTACTACAGCTCATGATATCATTTCCCAATCACTTTCGGCTCCACTATTTACTAAACAGAAGGGGCACTGCAATGTGCCAAGCTTATTCAGTTTATTTCTACTGTGAGCAAAAATATATCAACCCATTACCTCAAAATTAACTTATTTAATTTTCCCAAATATAAGTAATGTAAGCACAGCTTTTAATTCAGTCACCCCACCTGTAACACAAGGCATTATCTCTAGGCTGATAAGACACATTGATTCAAGATTTCCTTTATATATGAAGGATATACGATTCAACAAGGCATTTTTCTCAAGAGTAGAGTCCAGACCAGTTTTGCTGATTGTCAAATCCAATTTGATCGCATTGAGTTAATATAAATTCAACTAACTACCTGTCTTCACCCACTGCCAGACATCCCTGAAGGGCAGTGATTGTTTTTCCTTTAAAGTTATACCACTGGGAGCAAGAAAGTGATTTTCATTAATGTATTTATCACAATAAGAATTGCAATTACATATCTACTGTATGGTAAGTATTTTGCACAATTACTTAATTTAAATTTGACCATTATTCCCATTTTATAGATCAGGAAACTGAGTCTCAGGTTAAGCTACATTAAAGGCACAAAGTAAATGGCAATGTCTATATCTGAATACGAGTTTGTCTGACTTTTCACTCTTCCACAACTCCTTGTTAATGAAAATATATAAGCTTACCCTAAGCTTATACTTTTTAAAATTCTTGTCAAGGGACTCAAGGACTAGGATAACAAAAGTCATTCTACCACCCTCATCTGTCCACTCTACTATGTACCTTTCCTCTGCCACATCTACTTATATCCATTCCCTAAAACTACCTCCCTTCAAGCCTTTAAGAGCGTTCTCTCTGGTTAGACTGTCCTATATCTTCTTCCCATTTGGTAATTCCAACCCATTCTCCAAGTTGGACAGTGACTTTGAAAGCTTCGTCCCCTCTACCAAGGATTAGCTGCCTCCACTCCAGCTTCTGCAACTTAGTTCCTCTTCCATCACAGTATATAATTGAAATTTATCTTCGCTAGAATATGAACTTCTCAAAGTGAGGGTCTGGGGCTTACAACTTTGCATGCCTGTTAATCTAAGAGAGCACATTGTGGGAGTTCAACAAATGCTTACATTAATTAATAAATTTTATTTGAAATCAAGGTCTGTATTTTACATTTTAGATTGTGAATGAGTTAGATGTAGGTAATGACTGTGAAGCAATTGACTCTTAAAGCCAGTTTTACCGGAGACCTCGCGCCCCTCCTCCCACACGTCTCAGCACAAGCTCAGCCCAGGCAAGATGACCACGCCTCCCTCCCTGCCACTCAATCGCTCCTCGCGCCTGCGCAGGCACCGCCCTCTCCCGGGGCCCCGCCCTAGTGTCCGCCCACAGGCTGTCGCGGGCGGTTAGGTCCGGCGGGAACCCTTCATTCACTGGCCCGCCTACTATGACGATCACCTACAGCTGCATTGCGAATGGCCGAGTGGTCCTTGCGGATCTGGCCTTGACCGGTGGCTCCTATCAGGTACCCTTGGGTCGGCACCGCCGCCTTTACGCGTGCTCCTCTTCAAGGGTGGCGCCTGCCGAGCCCGCCCCTCCGGACGCGGAGCTGCGGGGCGGACCAGAACAGGCAGTGAGTCGCGACGAGAGGCCGGGCTCCCGCGAGAGGGCACGTCCCCGAGCGCGGCGTGCCTGCGAGGCGGTGAGCCCGGGGCGCGAGCCACTCCAGCTGCAGAGCAGCGGAGCCGCACTTGCGCCGCCTAGGGGTTAGGGTGGGTGCTGCCCGCGACCCTTTTGGCGACGATTAGCAGTCTTGTCCAATTTGAGACCCCCTTAAAGATTTTCTCTCCCCTGCGGTGAAATGACCGCCAGTTCATCACACATTTATTGAGCATGTGTTAGTTGTATAATCCCTGAGTGAAGGTATGGGGGGATGCAGCAATGAAGAGAAGACAGCACCTGGAAATGTCGCTTTATGAGCTCGATGTCCCTTTATTTCCAATGGCTATATACAATGATCTACAGTGTAAAAAGTATTTCAAGGGCAGTAGGTCGAGATTGCCCCCGTAGTATTCAGAATGAGTGGCTACTTGCTGGCTACAGAGGAGGTGATGTTAGGATGCTTGGCTTAGAAGCCTTATAAGAGTTGTTCTGAGCCAGGCACAAAAAGAGTAATGAGGACTCCGTGCAGAGGAAACAGAATGGTGTGTTTGGGGAACCTCAAGAACCTCAGTCACAGAGCCATAGCATGTAGAGGCTAAAGATGAGGTCAGAGAAGTGGGCAGAGAATAGTTAATGAAGTGTCCTATATTAAGTTTGTTATCCTAGAGAAACTGGGAAGCAAACAAGAATAGCATGATCTGATTCGTCTTCTGGAAAATTTGGTTTCGTTACAATCTAGAAGGTGGATTGGAGGGGAGAGAACCAGTTAGGATGATACTGTTACAGTTTATGTAGAAGATGTAAGGGCCTGAACTAAGGCAATAACAGTACAGATTCAAAGGATGGGGCAGATCCTAATAGAGACTTCGTAAAACTAATCCTAAGGAGTTAGTGACCCATTGAATATGTGATATAAGGGACAGTGATCACACCTACAATGATTCTTAATTCTTTCTCCCCCACCCCCCCAGCTTTATTGAGATATAATTGACATGTAACATTGTACATGTTTAAGGTATAATTATATAATTATAATTGTATAATTTGACAATTTTTTGTTAAGTAGTATTAAACAAGATAGAAACTATGTGGAGGAGCAGAATCCTGGAGGAGGGAGTCAGAGGAAATGCAGGGGAGGAAAGTAGTTTGGGACAGGTTGAATTTTGTTGCCTGTTGGAAATGGCCAGTCGATTTGTGCATTTGTTCCTCCACCAATTCCCAAAAGCTTTAAGTGATAAAAATGTCCAATAGGTAGCACTCAGAGGATCAGGGCTAACAGTTGAAGATAATAGAAGTAAGATTGCCCAAGAAAAGTGTAGAAAGTGAGAAGAGGACCAAAAGGCAAAGCACTGTTTAAGAACATAATAGGGAGGCGGGTCACCATCTATGAGCAGTGGTGTCCTGAAAGCCAAAAGAAGAAAGTTAAAAGAATGTTTTATGTCCCAAAGAAGTTGAACAAGATCTAAAAGATGCTCATTGGACTTAACAATTAGCAGATGATTGGTAACCTTACATTTAGCAGTTTGGAAGACGTGGTGGAGGCAGAAGGCAGGTTGCTTTAGGCCAGGTGGATGGGAGATGAGAAAGAAGGGAGAGTTAAGTTAGACTGTTCTTTCAAGAATTTACAAAGGGAATGAGATACATTGAAAGCTAAAAGAAGCATGGTCTAGGAAGGGCCTCATTTTTTTAATACAGAGAAAACTTTCACAGGTATGTACGCTAATGGGAAGATGAGGTTGGAGATATAAGAGGGGAGGAGTCTGTTGGTGGAACAAGACCTAAAGATGCACGAAGGGATGAAATCCAATGTGGCAGTGGAGATTTGAGCCTTGGATTCAAAGAATGCCCTCTTTCTCTTGGGGAAAGGAGAGGTGTGAATATAGAGCTACAAAACTTGGTATCCTTCTGGGGCTCTCCTCTTTTCCAGTCCTTTAAATGCTGTGTTTCTCAGGGTTCTAACTTCAGTCCTCTTTGAATTTGACACATTCATTCACACCTATGGACACCTTTACTTTCATCACTGCCAAATCCACTTACAAAATAACTTTCTCCACAGTTAGATTGTCTAATAGAAGTTTAAACATATCATATCCAGAGCTAAATTAATTCTTTCCTAACTGATTCCTCCCCATGTATTTCTAGTCTTGCTTAGGAACCCTCCTAAGCCATTGAAACTGGAAACTAGGAGTCAACTTCAACTTTTCCCTCTTATTCACCTTCACATTTATTCTTGGTCACCAAGTTCTATTAGTTCTATCTCCTGAATACGTCTTGACTCCATCTCCTTGTTTCTGAACCGTGTTGTCATCTAGGCCCTCATTACTTGTCACAGGGATTATTGAAAGTGCCTCCTAACTGATCTACCAGACTTCAGCCTCTTCTCTCTCAAAACCAGTTCCCTCTCAATTACTGCTGCTCAAGTAAATGTTCCTAAAAGCAAATATGATCATGTCACTCACCTGCTTAAAATCATTTGGTAGCACCTGATTACATTCAGAGAAAAGCCATACTACTTATCCTGGCACTCAAGGCCCTCCTAAGGCTTTTAGTAGGGCTTTTCTATTATCATCTTCTCTTCCAGCTATCCTGAACTTCATGCTATTCTCCAGTCTCACCAAGGAGGTCTCCCTTTTCATCTTTTTTTCCCTCTCCCTGGAACCCACTCATCTCCACTTTTTAGCAGTATAGCCTCTTTTGAGCTTTCAGACTTTCCTTAATTCCTCTTTGAAGTCTTCTCTATGCCAAGGCTAATTTCCATCACTTTACCAAACTACTTACCAGACTGAATTAGAATCTTCTTTTACTTCTCTATTTCTGCAATGAGACTCCTTCTGGATAAGGGCTGTCTTCATCTGTCTTTACATAGCAGCTTCTCAATAAACATTTAATTAAGAAGGGAGGGAGAAAGAAAGTTGAAAGAATTCATAAGCCCAACGGGCTCTCTTGATGAAGCATGCAGGAAGATAAAGAAGTGGGAGGGGGTGGAGCAGTATGCAGTTAGAGGGAAGGATTAAAGGTTTAGAACAACTGCTATGCAGAAAGCTGACCAGGGAGAAGAAAAGGGATGACTAGGTGTTTTAAAGGACAGTTCTATCTGTCTTTCCTCGATGCTATATATTGATGTCACAAATATTTTATATTCATTAGGAAAGTATTAGTACCTACCAGGGCTTAATCATGAGATCAAATCAACTGCTATTGTAGGGTCCTAGAGCTAGACAGGATCCTAGAGGTCAGATCCAATTCCTTCATTCTTCATACCAAGAAACAGATCCCAACAATCTCTTTCTGAAGTTGCGCAGCACTTTAATTCCAAAAACAGAGCTAGAGCCCAGTTCATCACTCATTTTATTGCCTCATGTTGCCATTTTCTTTGTTTCAAATTTTGCTACGATTTCACTGAATACTCTAAAAGTGACACTTGGGGAAAGCTAGGGGAATATGTTCCAGTGATGATAATAGAGTAACTGAAAGTTTGTGTATTCCCTTAATTTTTCATGTTTCTTAGGAATTCTTTTCCTAAAGAATTTTGCCTGGATTTTCCAGGCAATACTAAGAATTTCAAGTTTTATTCTCTACTACTAATAATAAGCTTTAACCTCTCAAAAAGTTTTTATTTCAAGTGTCATTTTATGAAAATGGAAAAGTTAATTAGGAATATGGCTATTCAAGGCTTCTTAGGTAACTTTCAGGTTCCTTTCACACTTCTAAAGTAAATTAATGGGATTCTGTACAGTTAACTATATTTAAGGTATTCTGGATAATTTTAACACCTTGCAAATTTTAGCAAAAGAATGAGCTCTATAAGAAACAGGTATAAGAGATCTTAGCAATTATTTGCTTTATAGAAAGAGACCAGTAAATAATAGTGAATAAAATTTTTATCTTAAAAAAGGGGCTTATGGTATACAGAGAATAAGAGCTGAATACTTTAAATCCATTAATATTTTATTTATAGTTTCAGTGACTGCAGGTCACTGAAAAGATATTTGATTAGATAGTACTTCCCAGCCTTGAAGCCACATATAAGTGACTGTAAAAATAAGGCCAATTCTCTAGTGCAACTTTTATTTGCACACTTATATGTATATACACAGTGTATATAGATTTATGTAATTTTAATATTTTCCTTCTGATTCATTTGAATATTTCATGATAACTTGCCTCTTACCATGAATTATGAATAACCAACCACCTATTAGTTCTAGTAAACAGTCATCCCTTAATAAACTAATCAGAGCATAGGTAAGTTTAGGAGAGGAATAATGAAAAACACTACAATCTTCTACAAAGTGAATGCTGACAATTTATTTTTAGGAAACAGCAGCAACAGTGCTTAGACTAGTGCTTCTTAGAGCTGAACCAAAGACCATAATTCAAATGGGAAGGTAAGGTATATTCTAATAAAAATCTACTTTTTAACAATTACCAGCTATTTCCAATAATAATGACATGAGGAAAAAGTATATTAGTTGCAATACTCTTGATTGAACCCTCAGAAGGGAGAACTTCTATAGGTAAAAGCATAAAATCATTAATGGGAATGATAAACATGAAATTCAAGATAGTCGTTATCTCTGCAAAGGGAAGAGAGAAGAATGAAATTGAGAAAGGGTATACAGGGGTCATTAATGGTGGATCTGCAAGTGTTCTTGTTATTCTCTGTACTTTTTTGGTATACCCCCAAATATTTCATTAATAAAAAAAGGAAACTTCTACTTGAACACATCTTTAACAAGATGACTCTAAGCTTTACTTGGGACATTACATTGTATGGCCTAAAACAGTCCTGAAAACATTTTGCTGGTAAAGGAACAGGTGGGGAATAAGAGAGCTTCCAGTATTTTTAGACTCTTCATTGTCTGAGTAGGTTTGTTGTAACATTTATATTGTAAAATAAAACAAAATACATATTCAGCCATAAAAAAGAATGAAATCTTGCCATCTGCAAAAACATGGCTGACCTTGAGGGCATATGCTAAGTGAAATAAGTCAATCAAAGTCAAATACTGTATGATCTTAAGTATATGTGGAATCTAAAAAAAAAGTTCAGGTGGCTCCACAGTGTAGTGGTTAGCACGTGTGCTTTACACGCAGAAGGTCCTGAGTTTGCACCCCAAGTGGAGCCATGGACCATACCCTAGGTGCACCAGGCCCCGGGTGCGGTCCGTGGAGAGGACGCCCCGCCTTCAGAGATCCAATTCTTAAGGGGAAATGGCAACATCCATATAGGTCAGCAGTGGAAGTGGCAGGGGGGAATTAAAAAAGGGGTGGAAGAAAAAGTTTATAAATATAGAAAACAGATTAGTGTTTGCCAGAGATTGAGAAAGGGGTGGAGGGGGTCAAAAAATTTTTTTAAAATATAAAAACCACACTAGTTTTATGAAGGGTTACAAAGTAACCCCCTACTAACTGCAACCGCCACCTAAGCCAAAAAAAAATAGAACACTGCCAGTCACCCAAAAAACTTCCCAACATGTATACTGTCCATTCACAGCTTCTTCCCTCTCCCCAGAATCAACCACCATTCCAACTTCTATATCAGTCACTTTTCCGGGTTTCTTCATTGCCTCAGCACCTAAATATGCACCTCAGATATTAGAGCCTAATCCTGCCCCTGCCTTTTTTTTTAAGCCTACAGCACCCGGTATTCCAGGTGGTCTCCCATCCAAGTACTAACCAGGCCTGACCCTGCTTAGCTTCCGAGATCAACAAGATGGGGTGTGTTGAGGGTGGCATGGCCATAGACCTGCCTATTTTTTAATTTGGTGTTATTTAAATCTCTTTAACCTACATTTTCTCCTTCCATCCCTTTCCTGTTCTTAAAATTTCTTGTTGAAGAACCTGTGGAGTTTCCCACAGTCTGGGTTTGCTGATTACATATTCAAAATGCAGCTCACAATGTTTCAAACAGCCAAATCAAGAGGCTTGATCTCTTCAGCAAGAGTATAGGTGTTTTGTCATCAGATGATAATGTCTGTTTATACCTCCTTTTGACATGATAGCAGCCATTGATATTCATTGCCTGTACCCTAGAGCCATTAATTTATTGGGGGTTACAAAATGGTAATACTCTAGTTTTGTGTTCACCTATTAGCAAGAATGATTTCAAAAATAGACACTTTCCCCATCTACAATATGCTTACCTGTATTGTACATCCTAATTTCAATCTTTCGAGGACCTCTTCCCTGAACTGCAAACTCGTATACACTGCTGCCCATTCCATATCTCTGTTGGCTGTCTGATAGGCATCTCAAACTTGTATCCAAAACCAAGCCTCCTCCTGCAGCCTTCCACACATCAACTTTCCAGTTCCTCAAGCCTAAAATTTTTATGATCCTTGACTTTTGTCTCTTACATTCAAATCCCATCCATCAGCAAATTCTGTTTACCTTTACCTTTCAAATATATTCAGAGTGTGACCACCTCCACCAATACCATAGGAATCACACCACGTCATCTCTTGCTAGAATTAATTCATATAAAGTTAAGTTCATTGTTTTCATTTTTTTAAGGATTGTACTCTTGAAATTTCATTTAATGAAATTTTATAATTATGCAAAACATTTATATGATTCCAAAGTCAAATCTACAAAACACATTTCCTTCGAGAAGTCTAATTTTCATTTCTTTCCTGTTCACACTATACTCTTTCTCCCCTTATATAGGTAACCATTTTGAATAAGTTTTTAGTATATCATTTCCTTTTTCTTTTTTTCTATATGAGACACATACATATATTTGTACTTCCTTATAGTAGTATATGAGAATGATACAGATAAACGGTAGGACATCAGACATACTTTTCTCCACCTTCTTTTTGTCAGTTGAAAGTATGTGCTAGATATCAGGTATTCAAGTTTTTTAACATTTAAAGATGGTTTCTGGATGTTATTCACTAATTACGTACTAAGCATAAATTTAAAATATCTTCTTTCACATTCAAATCATATATACAACTTTCAGAGAGGTAGTATAATTAGCAACTCTTTTTCAGCAAACACTCCTCCCAACTTAGAAATAAAAATATTTTCCATTTGGGGATTTTGTGTATGAATCAATGTCATCATTATGAATATTCATAGCATATTGTATTTGTGATATGATATGAATACCCATCACCAAACTGCCCTCTATTTATATTGATAGGGCACATACTTTAAATTTTCTGCCTCTAGAATTATCTTTTCTACCTTTTTCAGAGATTTCTCATTCTCATACATATCCAGTTTAGCATTTGACTAGGTCTAGTGCCTTTTCACCATTTAGATATAGTGTTCAGAATAACTAGATTGAAGCCTAGCACCAGGCAACTATTTTTGTTGCCATATCCCTAGGTGTTCTGGATTGTTGGGCAGTAAAGATGGAGGCATTTTCCAGGACTCATCTAGCCTCCTAATATGTGACACTGAGAAGGCATTAATGGTCTAGAAGTCGAAGTGTTCAGGACAAGGTATACTTTAGCATGCTATAAGGGAGTTTAATTCCTCCTCCCCAATTCATCCTGTTTTCCAGAATATTTGGTATTGGCAGTTTACGGCTTTTAAATTCTAATCTATTGTGTGATAGAAAGCCAAGAAGCGCCAAAATTGAATATGTCTACTTTAAAATATAGGGATAGTAAAAATTAATGAACATAACATTTTCTCTTTGATCAGAATCTTGATTCAGTTTTGGAATATAAGTGAGTTTTATCAAAACCATTTCAAATATACATATTTATTAGGTTATTAGAGTTTTCTCTTTTTTTTATTAATTTCAAGTATACAGAACATTAGTTAGACATTTACATAGTTTATAAAACAATCCCCCTAATTGCTCCTTTTCTCCTCTGGTTTTCCACCTAGCCAAATATTAATGCTAACTGCATTCCCTATGCCGTGCTCCCCATCCCTGTGACCATCTATCACCTACTAATTTGTATTTCTTTAACCCTTCACCTCATTCTCCCAGATCCCAAACCCCACTTCCCTCTACCCATCACCAAACTGTCCTCTATATTTGTGAGTCTGTTTTTGATGAGTTTGTTCCTTTTGCTCCTTAGATTCTGCATATAAGTGAAATCATATGGTATTTCTCTTTCTCTGTCTGACGTATTTCAGAGTTTTCTTTCTTGTAACTTGTTTTTATTTATACAGTTTATTTTAAATACATATTCAAAGTTTATAGTTTTTTATTGAACACAATTTAATTTTTTAATATATGAAAGATTCTAATCTGATTATAAGTTATATAGCTTTTATGCTATTAATGAGAGTGTGAAAACAAAATTAAATTCTCTGCATGTGTACCTAATGTCTTCGATATTATGTAAATTAATGTATTCTTTTCAAAGCTTTATCTATCATAGTCTCTTTATCGATGGAATCACTTACCTATGTGCCTCAGATAATGCCTTGGATACTGTAACACCATCTGCATTTCTTAAAAGTGTAAGTAATTTCTTATACTACTTTAATAATTACCAATAGTTATTCTCCAGTCACATTAATGAATCATGCATATATTTCATTTGTTTAGTGTAACCAACTTCTTTTATTAACACAACTCAAACTGTAACATATATAGAATCAAGGATTATTAGGCCTAATATTGTCACTCTACAGTTAGGCCTAGACTATTGTTAGAGTCTAGATGCTAGTTAGAGTCTAGATGCTAAACACTGTTAGCCATTTAAATTGAATATACTCTAATTTTTTTTTCTTTGCCATTATG
>NW_011888837.1:9264173-9294173 GCF_000151845.1 Pteropus vampyrus
CTTTCACATTCAAATCATATATACAACTTTCAGAGAGGTAGTATAATTAGCAACTCTTTTTCAGCAAACACTCCTCCCAACTTAGAAATAAAAATATTTTCCATTTGGGGATTTTGTGTATGAATCAATGTCATCATTATGAATATTCATAGCATATTGTATTTGTGATATGATATGAATACCCATCACCAAACTGCCCTCTATTTATATTGATAGGGCACATACTTTAAATTTTCTGCCTCTAGAATTATCTTTTCTACCTTTTTCAGAGATTTCTCATTCTCATACATATCCAGTTTAGCATTTGACTAGGTCTAGTGCCTTTTCACCATTTAGATATAGTGTTCAGAATAACTAGATTGAAGCCTAGCACCAGGCAACTATTTTTGTTGCCATATCCCTAGGTGTTCTGGATTGTTGGGCAGTAAAGATGGAGGCATTTTCCAGGACTCATCTAGCCTCCTAATATGTGACACTGAGAAGGCATTAATGGTCTAGAAGTCGAAGTGTTCAGGACAAGGTATACTTTAGCATGCTATAAGGGAGTTTAATTCCTCCTCCCCAATTCATCCTGTTTTCCAGAATATTTGGTATTGGCAGTTTACGGCTTTTAAATTCTAATCTATTGTGTGATAGAAAGCCAAGAAGCGCCAAAATTGAATATGTCTACTTTAAAATATAGGGATAGTAAAAATTAATGAACATAACATTTTCTCTTTGATCAGAATCTTGATTCAGTTTTGGAATATAAGTGAGTTTTATCAAAACCATTTCAAATATACATATTTATTAGGTTATTAGAGTTTTCTCTTTTTTTTATTAATTTCAAGTATACAGAACATTAGTTAGACATTTACATAGTTTATAAAACAATCCCCCTAATTGCTCCTTTTCTCCTCTGGTTTTCCACCTAGCCAAATATTAATGCTAACTGCATTCCCTATGCCGTGCTCCCCATCCCTGTGACCATCTATCACCTACTAATTTGTATTTCTTTAACCCTTCACCTCATTCTCCCAGATCCCAAACCCCACTTCCCTCTACCCATCACCAAACTGTCCTCTATATTTGTGAGTCTGTTTTTGATGAGTTTGTTCCTTTTGCTCCTTAGATTCTGCATATAAGTGAAATCATATGGTATTTCTCTTTCTCTGTCTGACGTATTTCAGAGTTTTCTTTCTTGTAACTTGTTTTTATTTATACAGTTTATTTTAAATACATATTCAAAGTTTATAGTTTTTTATTGAACACAATTTAATTTTTTAATATATGAAAGATTCTAATCTGATTATAAGTTATATAGCTTTTATGCTATTAATGAGAGTGTGAAAACAAAATTAAATTCTCTGCATGTGTACCTAATGTCTTCGATATTATGTAAATTAATGTATTCTTTTCAAAGCTTTATCTATCATAGTCTCTTTATCGATGGAATCACTTACCTATGTGCCTCAGATAATGCCTTGGATACTGTAACACCATCTGCATTTCTTAAAAGTGTAAGTAATTTCTTATACTACTTTAATAATTACCAATAGTTATTCTCCAGTCACATTAATGAATCATGCATATATTTCATTTGTTTAGTGTAACCAACTTCTTTTATTAACACAACTCAAACTGTAACATATATAGAATCAAGGATTATTAGGCCTAATATTGTCACTCTACAGTTAGGCCTAGACTATTGTTAGAGTCTAGATGCTAGTTAGAGTCTAGATGCTAAACACTGTTAGCCATTTAAATTGAATATACTCTAATTTTTTTTTCTTTGCCATTATGACAGAACATCCCAAGTTCACCACCTTTTCAAAACCAGATGACAGAATTGCTAACTACATAATTTTTCCCACTACTTCTGGGGAATACAACATTTAAATACAAACAATTGTCAGAATTCTTTCTTCAGACTTTGAAATGTCCAGTGCAACCCTAGGGTTTGAAAAATAATATCATGACATTTAGTTGGGATTGTTTTGTTATTACTGAATGGATTTTGAGGATAGGGGTAGGAGGGGAAATAAGCGTTAATTTCGAAAATTATCACAGACTCCCGTCTTTCCTTGTCTGCGAGTGGTGAACATCTGCTCTTCCTTGCAAGTCCTCACACATACTAAAGAATTAAGGTAGCACCTGCAGTCTCATGGTATGAGGATGTAATCTGTACTGCAGCAGTGGAGAAGACTGGGCAAGCAGTTTTCATAAATACTGCATCTTTAAATAGAAAGGACACCCTGCCACTACAAACCTAGAAATGTTCTGGTTTCTTTTATTTCAGGTTTCTGCCAGGCTGCTTCAAATAAACATGCACTCTGTAATTCCCCAGTTCAAATTATCTGCATAGCTTAAATCTTTTCATTCATTTTCCCAGGTTAGTGATACTTTTCTGAGGAATCCTTTGACGTCACAAGATCCGTTTTTTCCTTCAAATGCAGTTGCAGATTTTCAACAAGTATTAGGAAAGTATATGGTATGTAACCTCCAACTATATTCCTAAACGTTGTTAGTATTACAGCTTACAATTCAGAGGGGAATTATGAGTTAAGAGCTATAAAGATGAATAAGAACTGAGAACTTCTATCTCTATATGATGATAAGTAATGATATCCATGATACATTGATAAGTGAATAAAGCAAGCTAGTGAAAATTTGTATGGTATACTATTATTTATTTACCATTCTTATATGCAAGCATTTAAGAAGTAGGGAATAAATGCAAATGTATATATTTGTTTGCTTACAGGAAAAAAAGTGGGGGGAGGAGTGCAAGAGAAGGATAAAGCAAAAATTTTGCCTGTGTAGGGGTTGGGGGACAGGAATAGAAAATAGACCTCTCTGAATGAAATGTGTTTTACAAATTTGACTTGGGAACCATGTATATATTTTACATAATTTAAAAATACTATTAAATATTTAAAACATAGTCCCTGCTAAGTGAAATAAGACAGTCACAAAATGACAAATATTGTGCAATTCCACTTACATAAGGTACCTACCTAAAGTAGTCAGATCTATAGAAAATAGAATGGTGGTTGCCAGAGCCTAGTGGGAACAGAAGAGGAGGAGTTATTTAATGGGTAGAGTTTCAGTTTGGAGACATGAAAAAAATTCTGGATATGGATGGCGGTGATGGTTGCACAACAGTGTGAATATACTTACTGCCACTGAACTATACAGTTAGAAAAATCATTAAAATTATAAATTTTGTTATGTATATTTTATCATAATAATTTTTTAATTTTAAAAATTAATCCCTAAAACTCAAAGCAAAAAAAAAAAAAAAACTGTGTATTGAGTTGATAATGGCTTAAAAGACAATGAAAATTTATTTCAAGTGACTTTAAAACACAGTAATTTGATTGGGTATTCCTAGTGAGATCACACCCTAATGAAAAAAAGGACTCAAATAAATATTATGAATTGATCAATAGAACAGAATAGAGAGCCCAGAAATAAATCCATACCTATACGTCACTTAATATATGACAAAGGAGGCAAGAATATACAATGGGGTAAAGACAGTCTCTTCAATAAATGGTGCAGAAAAATTGGACAAATACATGCAAAAAAAAACTGGACCACCTTCGTATACCATATACAATAATAGTTATAAAGTCAAAGAATTAAGTAAAACCTTATAACCTAAATTTTAATTGAAAATTAAATATTAAAAATATGTAATTGAAAATGTACCACATGGTATATTTTCTCTTTAAAAAAAAATATTTCCGTGCTGACTTCAGGACACATATACTAAAATTGGAACGACACAGAGAAGATTAGTATGGCCCCTGCGCAAAGATGACACACAAATTCATGAAGCATTCCATGTTCTTACGGACCAACCTAAAGGTTATGCTCAGTGAAATAAGCCAGACAGAAAGATAAATACCATATGATTTTACTTATATATGGAACCTAAGGAGCAAAAAGAACAAACTAAAACAGATTCACAAATACAGAAGGCAATCTGCCAGAGGGGAGGAGGGTTGGGGAGCTGGGAGAAAGGGGTGAAGGGTTAAAGAAGTACAAATTAGTAGTTGATAGATAGATGGTTACGGGGATGGGGAGCACAGCATAGAGAATGCAGTCAGTAGTAATAAAATGGCTAGGTGTAGAGCCAGAGAAGAGAAAGAGTAATTGGGGGTCATTTCATAAACTATGTAAATGTCTAACCAATGTACTTTATACGTGAAACTAATAATAAAATAAAATTTAATAAGTAAGTAATAAACTTAAAAAAATGTATAAATCATTAAAGTAAGCTTAAAAAATTATAGCATTGTCCTTACTCTTTAACATACCAAACAATAAAATTCGTTAACAAAAGAAAAAAAAAAGTATTTCCTAGCATATCCACTAAAAAACCCAAGAACAATGGCCAATCCAGTAACAGCATACCCTTCACTGTATAGATTATAGTTTCTAAATACCATTTTACACTAAAAGGAACCTGATTCCTTATATGAGACAGAAAATATACGTCAGAAGCATTTTGTCATACCAGAAACAAGAAAGCTATCCAAGTTTATGGTACGCATGTCAAAAGACTTTAGGAGCCAACCTGAAGAGGCTGCCACTGGCCAGTGATGGAATAATTTGAATATCAAAAAGTATAATAACTGCAGTGGATTGTAGCACATCAAATATATTAAATTCAAGAGTCCCTAGATACTGCAAAAGGGGTGGGGAGAATGTCTTCTTAGTCAACTTTGAAAGATACCTCATCACTCTGAAAACCAACAAATGAATGGGTCAGGCATTTATTCTAATTTCCTATATGAACTATCCCTCAAAGGAACCAAATAGTTGATTGAGAAAAGATTTTTTGTTGTTGTTTTTATAGAAGTATTCCAGCTAATAAATAAAGAAGAGGTAATAAATATCACTGTTTTGCAATCCCTAATGAAATAATGGTTGTAGGCAATCACCATTAATGACTGACAAAAAATGAAGTGAAAAGCTGATGTGAAACTTCATAATGGATGAAATGGGCTCAAAACACCTAAACCCATTCCTAAGGTCACAGTAAGGGAGACAATCGACCAGCAGTTAACGTGTTTCCTGATGTCACTAAACGAGTAATATACAGCACACATCTGAGCTATGCTTACCCAAGACATCAAACCTGATTATGACTGAACCTTTAGATGTAAGTACCAGTTTACAGGAAGTGGATCAATGACCACGTTAAATGATAGCACAGCAATGCAATCAGCAAAATCTAGAAAATGAGAAACTCTATTAGACAAATGACCCAATTTCTTCAACAAATAAATTGTGGAAGGGGGGCAGTTAAAGAGAACCTATTGATTAAAAGAGACTTAAGACATCAGTATGTAGACTTTGTATCCTGATTCAACAAAACAACTAAAACTATGATTTGTTTTTGATAAATTTCTACGCAAACTGGTTATTTGATGATATTAAGGAATTTTTTTAGTTGTGGTAATGATGTTGTAGTTTTGTTTTTAAGAAAAAATGAAGCCATATCTTCTAGAGATAAAAACTGAAGCATTTACAGACTAAAAGAATATCTGGGATTTGCTTTAAAATAATACATTTGAGAAAGGGGTGGTTGGTAGTAGCATAGATGAAACATGATTGGCATTGATAATTTCTGAAACTATCTAATTAGTACATAGGAGTTCATTATACTATTCACTCTGCTTTTGTATATATTTGAACTTTTCTGTAATATTTTAAGTATACCTGTATTAGTTTTTTATTTATGTATGACAAATTACCACAAAACAGCACATATTTATTATCGCACAGTTCTTGTGGGTTGGGAATCAAGGCATGGCTCAACTGGGTTCTCCACTCAGGATCTCTCAAGACTGCAGTCAGTGTGTCAGCCAGGCCATGTTCTCACCTGGAAGCTCTAGGGAAGAATCTGCTTCCAGGCTTATTTGGATTGTTGCAGAATTCATTTCCTAGAAGCACTTCTAACCACTTCTGGTTTGGTGCTGCATCAATTCTTACTCAAATAAACTCTTAAAATTAAATTTTTTTTTCTTATAGCTGCATCAGGGATGCAGCTTTTTGCTGGCTGTTGGCTGGAGGACACCTACAGGTCCTTGAGACTGATAGCAGTTCCTTGCCACCCAAGGTGAGCATCTGCAACATGGCTGCGTGCTTCTTCAAAGGCCAGCAAAGGAATTTCTCTCACTCTAATCTGCTAAATATTATATAATGTGACATAATCACAGGAGTAACATTCCATCACCTTTGCTTCTATTAGTTAGAAGCAAATCACACTTAAGGGAAGGGGAATTTACAAGAATGTGACTTACTGGGGATTACTATAGGGTATGTCCACTACAATGCCTGACAAAATAACTAAGGATAGGTGCTTTTATATTAAATTTATACATTTTCTTATGAAGAATCCTGCAAATTCAAGACAACCAAAATATATTAACATATCTCCCTGAAAACTAGTTACTATGTGAAAATATGCACATTTTAAACAGTTAACACATCTGACATCAAAAAAATTTCTGTTTAACATTTAAAAGCTAACCTGGTAAGCTTTAAATCTGTAGAAAATGTTATAAAAGTTTTTGAATTTCTTATACTATAATTAACAAAATGCACACAGCTCAAAAAAAAGTTTTGAGAAATTTAAAAATATATGTATGTACCAAATGCCATTGAATGGACTATGAATATATTATCTTAACAAAACGTAGATGATCCTCTTAGACTAAAAAAGATTAAGCTTTTTAAAAAGGAGAGAAAAAGACAAGGAACAAAAAGAAAGATCAAAGACTAACCATCTTGATTAAATCTGCAAAGACCTTATTACCAAATATGTCATTAAGGAATGGCAAATTAAAGCAACAGTGAGATAGCACTGCACATCTATTAGAATGGCCAAAAATTCAAAATACTGACGACACCAAAGGCTGACAAGGATGTGGAGCAATAGAAACTCTTACTCACTGCCAGTGGGAATGCAAAATGGAACAGCCACTTTGGAGGACAGTTTGACAGTTTCTTACAAAACTAAACATACTCTAACCATACAATCCAGCAATCACTCTCCTTGGTACTTATCTGAAGGAGTTGAAAACATTTGTCCACATAAAAACCTGCATACAGATGTTATAGCAACTTTATTCATAATTGCCAAAATGTGGAAGCAGCCAAGGTATCTTTTCATACATGAGTAGATAAGTAAACTGGTGCATCCAAACAATGCACTATTTCAGCACTAAAAAGAAATGAGCTATTAAGCAATGAAAAGACATGGAGGAACCTCCAGTGTATATTGCTAAGTGAAAAAATCCAATCAAAAGGCTGCATACTGTATGATTCCAAATATTTGACATTCTGGAAAAGGTATAACTATGGAGACTGTAAATAGACCATTCTTTACTAGGGCTTAGGGAGAAGGGAGGCATGAATAGTGTGGAGCACAGGTAATTTTAAGGGCAGTGAAACTGTTCTGCCTAATACTGTAATGGTGAATACATGTCATTATACATTTGTCCAAACCAATTAAATGTACAATACCAACAGTGAACACTAATGTAAGCTATGGACTTCTGGTGATGATGATGCATCAGTGTAGTGTCATCCATTTTAACATATGTCCCACTGTAGAGTGGGATATGGATAGTGAAGTAGACCGTGCGTGTGCAGGGGATAAAGGGCATGTGGGAACTCTGTACTTTGCACTCAATTTTACTGTGAACCTAACACTGCTCTTTAAGGGAAAAAAGTCTAAATAAATAAACAATCTATATTTAAAAAAAAAAAAAAGCCATTCCCACAGTGATGAGAACATCGATATATCCCTCTCCCACCAACCCCTTCTTTTTGCAAGATTAAAGTGGGACAAATTGAGGCTCTTTATGATAAGATATCATAAGTTGATATCTTATGCCAAAATACAAGTGAGATATGCCTTTGACACTTTTATTCTAATGTGTACAATATAATAGATTTCATTTATAGAAAATAAAATTTGTATTATATTTCACTCCACATAGATGAAATACAATAAAAATCAAGATGACAGCTCGATATCCACACTGAGGAGTCAAGTAACTGATGTAAAAAATGTTATGTCCCAAAATATTGATAAAATATTGGAAAGCGAAGAACGATTGAATATCTTCACCGACAGAACAGGCGATCTCCAAACAACTGTGAGTGATGCACACCTGTCTTGGTATCCAAACAGTAATCTAAACCATAGGATTAATGCCCTTGAGACAAATCACCAAAAGCAAAAACATACCGTGGGTACTATGAGATAATCCTATGTCATCACATTATAGCTTTATCAAAAAATTATTGGAATACAACTAAAATATTTCTTTAAATTGTAAAACAATCCAAATTTTTAAAAAAACATTTAAGTAGAAGATGATTATTTGCATAACAGAAGGATTTATTACACTAAGAAACAGATTAGTCAACAAATAAATTGCAAGAGAAAAAAGAGAAAGAGAACTTACCAAAAAAATGGACTTAGAAGGTATAACAGTTAAATGTGTGGTCCTTAATAGATTTTGATTCAAACAAATTTACAACTTCATGAGACAATTAAATATTTGAACTCTGGCAGGATAGTAGATGACATTAAGAAATACTAACTTTTTAGGTGTGGTCATGGTATTGTAGTTATGTTTTTAAAGTAGTCATTATTTGTTAGAGATACACACTAAAATATGTATGAATAAAATTATGTAACATCTGAGGTATTTGCTTCAGAATAGTTCAAGAGTAGGGGAGAAGAATGGGGTATAAATAAAACAAAATTGGCCATAGATGGATGATTGTTAAAACTGGATGTTGAGTATATAAGGCTCATTATACTGTTCTGTCACCTTTTATATGTGTTAAAAATCCTCTATTAGAAAATAGTTTTAAAGCAATCACTAAGGATTGATTAGTTCCCTTAGAGCATTTTAAAATTTACTTTTACAGATCTTTTCTAGAAACAGCCACAATGTAAAGCAAAGTATACACACTTTACTCACCAAGTTCTATTGATTCTACCTCCTAAATCATTTTTGGTCTTAGCCTCATTTTTTCACTTTTAAAATCAATTTATTAAGGGATTAAGAAGTAAAAATTGGCAGTTACAAAGGGTTGTAAAAGGAATTAGTCAGTAATACTGTAATAACTATGTATGATGTCAGATGGGTATTAGACTCATTGGGGTGATTAACTTTGTAAGGTATAGAAATGTCTAACCACTAAGCTGTACAACTAAAACTAATATAATATTGAATGTCAACTGTAGTTGAAAGACAAAACAAAACAAAAATCTATTAGGTTATTATTTATATATAATAAATAACATTCACCCACTTTAAGTATGAGTTTGATGAGTTGTGGTAATTGTCTTCAGTTGTGTAACCACATTCAAATGATAGAATAGCTCTTTCATCCTAGAATCTTCCTCATGCTCTTTGCAGTTGACTCTCTCCCCACCCCTAACCCCAGCCAACCATTGATTTGCTTTCTCTCACTGTAGTGTTGCCTTTTATAGAACTTCAGATAAATAGAATTATATAATAGTCTTCTATATTTGACTTCTTTCACTTAGTGTAATGTTTTTGATAGTAACTCATTTTGTTGCATGTGTTAATATTTTATTCCTTTTCGTTGTTGAATATTATTCCATGGAATGGCTAAATCTCTTTTAAATCTACTTTCTGCCCATCCCAGTGCCACTCACTCTCTCACTCCAAGATCTGTTATCTCTTGTCTGACTATGGTAATCCCCGAATTTAATTGTTCTCCCTATTTCTGGTTCTCCTCCACTCCAGTCATCCTCCATACTGACACTAGAATATTTATTTAAATGGAAGTATGAGCATTTTCTATAGCCTTCTTAAAACATTCTGGTGGTACAGCTTTGTCCTCGCAGGGTAGAGTCCAACCTCTTTAATATAAAGAGCTTTATTCTGACTATATTGCCAGTCATATGACCCAGATATGCAGTTTATAAATCTCAGTAAGAAATTGTTTGTAGTTTGCAAAATACATGTTACATTATTTCACACCTTTAGACACTGTTCCCTCTCTTTTTCCTTGCCCTGGAAAACTTGCACTCACCCATCAAAACCCAACTCAAGACTCCTCACCAGGCTGTGTTTATCATTCAACAAATATCTGTTGAAGATCTACTGTCTGCCAGGCATTATCTAGGATTACAGTTGTACTTTATGAGTTACAGCACGAGTTCAGATAATCCTGTTCAAGCCATTTAAATTCATTCAATATTCATTAATAAACATTCCATAGAGCCTATTATGTACAAGATATTATGCTGATCATTTTCAGGAGTAAAAGAATAAAATAAGACACACAGTTTAATCTACTGCAGGAGACAGATTTATATAAACCTAACTGCAATATAAAGTATGTATTAGTGTCATAATAGATGGATAAAGCATAACAGCCAAACAGTGGAGAACTGATAGTATCTACAGTCTTACAGAGCATTTTGAAATTGCAGTCATAAAATTCCACAATTAATATTACCTCATTCTGTTATATTAGAAAGCATGTATGATATTTAAATACTGTGTGTCTCAGAGCCCATAGTTAGGAATCCCGAGAAAATTAAACTATTTTATTATGAAATATTTATTGCAAGCATGTAAAAAAGTTTTTAGAATAGTTAATAGCATTGTAATCATCAACCTGCTTTATCTGGTCTTAATATTTTGCCACGTCTGACTTGGCCTTTGTTTTTTAAAGAAGTAAAATTATAAATATAATTAAAGTCCTCTGTGCACCTTTCCCAAGCCCATTCCACTCCCTCACCAAAACCACTATTGTGAATTTGATATGAATCATTTGTATGCATTTTTTTATTCCTCTGCTATATATGTATAGTTAAATATGTATCTATTATTGGTTTGCATTTTTAACTTTATGACATTATAATTAATGTACATATCCTTCTGTGACCTGAGTTTTTAATTCAACATTGTTTTTGAAATGTATTCATTTTGATACACTTCGCTCTGATTTATCAATTTAATTTCTGACAGCATATCATTACTATTTTAAAAAGTTATTCTTTCTCCTTTTAATAAGCATTAATGTAGACTACAGCTTTTCTTTATTATGAACAGTACCGCATTGAACGTCTTTGTACATGTCTCTCAGTATACTTTTACAAAAATGTTTCTAGGACAGTGGTCTATAAAATTTTTTGATCATGCATATTCAAAAAATCTTAAGAATGCATTTAAACATTTATAAATTATATATATTCTTCTATAAGATATATTAAACATACAAAAACTAGAAATTAAAAGAACAAAGTAAAGATTAAATAAAATTAAATAATTTGTTTTAAGAAAATTAAAACTTTCCAATTAAGAAAAATATTCATAATGTATTTTAATGATAGTCATGTGATAAAAAATCAAATCTGAGTACAAATCACTATTTTTTTATCTCTAAATATGATGATAGAGTACTTAACCTAGAAGCAGAGATCTATCCCCTTTACCATTTTATGTTTGCCTTACGTGTATAATTTTAATTTTTATCTGATTACAGAGCCACATGTCTACTTTTTAGTTTAGTTAAAACTAAATAATATTACTCATAAATTCACTTACCCAAATGCATGTAAACTGCAGGAATTGCAGTACACTATGAGGAAATGAATAAAGGAGTATGCAGTGGTCAACTCTTCATCTCTCTACCCCCAAACACCTTAACTTTCATAATCTACTATCTTATATACACACCTAGAGGAGGTGTCACTGTCTATCCATATGTTAAGCATTAATACATTTTCATTTCCTTATTTTTTAGATTAAAATAGAGGTTCTAATATTATTTTTCAGCTCTCCTTATCTAATGTCACCCCTTGGGGTGCTCGATGCATCTTCTGTAACCCCTTGGGATCATCTTATGTAACCCCTTGGGGTGCTCGATGCATTTTGGAACCCTCACTGTATACATAGAAATGGGATTGTTGGATCTTAAAATGTATGCCCCTTTAAACATTTCTAAATTGCTCTCCAAAGTGTTATGCCAGGTTATGCTTCCATCAGTAGTATGTTATGAATTCCTATTGCTCCACATTCTTTTCAATACTTGGGATTATGAGATTATAAATTTTAACAATTCAGTGGGGGGAAAATAATTATTGTCTTAATTTGTATTTCCCTAATTTTGAATAACAGTGAGCAGTATTTATTTATATTAACCATTAGAGTTTCTTCTGTGAATTTTCTGTTGATATACTTTGCCCATTTTGCTAATGGGGCTTTTTTATCTTTTTTAATAATTCGTACTATATAAAATATGAATTTATACTATTAGAATAAAGAATGAGTATACAATTCTTCTTCCTAATGCTTAGTTGTATAAAGGAGAAATATGTTCTCCCAGTATGTAGCTTGACTTAATTTTATATATATTTTCTTTTAGGAGGGAAGTCTTTAACTTTCATATAGGCAAATGTATGTCTTGCCCTTCGTGGTTTATGCTTTCTGCATTTCATTTAAGAATTCCTTCCCTTCCCCAGGTTACAAAGATACTTTTGTCTCACTTGTCTAAAAGTTTTAAATTCTGCTTCTTAAACATGGGTCTTTAAAACATGGAATTTTATATTTGCATATAGTATGAGGTAGAAATCAAATTCTATTATTTTCTATTTGAATAACCAGTTGCCCAAACACCATTGACTAGCTCAGCCTTTCCCATTTGGGTTGTAATGCCATCCTTGTCATATGTAATGTTTTCATATGTGAATGGTTTTTATTCTTTTGGTTTTTATATATTTTATTCTACTGGTCTAGTTCTATATCTGTGGGCTAGTTTCAGTTACTGTGGTTTATAAGTTTTAACATCTTATAAGAAGTCTTAATATCTTATAGGACAAATTTGTCTACTTTTTATTTTTTGAAAATTGGTGGCTAGGCTTTTTTCTCTTTCAATGAATTTTAGAATGTACATTTCAAGTTCCACACACAAAAAAATTGGGGGGATATTAGCTGTAATTATATTAATATGGTGAGAACTGACATCTGTAAAATATTATTTCCATCTCTGAACATGCTATGTCTCTTCATTTTTTTAGGTCTCTTTCAAAATCTTTCAATAGAGTTTCATAAATTTTCCCATACAGGTCTTGTAGACTTTTGATGAGATTTATTCCTTGACATCTTACCATTTTTGTTGCTATTGTAAATGATATCTTTAAACTATATTTTTGAAAAGATTTTTGGTTAACAGGAATACAATCAATTTTTGCATAATAATTTAGTATCACAAATCTTGCTGCACTCTTTTCTGATAATAGTTTGTCTATGAATTTCTTTGTATTTTCTACATAGAAATTCTATCATATAAATAATGACTGTATTCTTATATAATTTTGCTTATCTTACAACCGTATCTAGGACCTCTAATAAATTTTTGAATAGAAATATTGATATCTAAAATACTTGTTTTATTCTTGATTGAAAATGAATATTTCCAGTGCTTCCCAATTATTAAATTTACATTCAGATTTTAAGATACCTTTTAACATGATATAAAAGTCCCTTTCTGTTTCTCATTTGCTAAGAAACTTTATCGTGAAAGGGGATTGAATTTTATCAGATGCTTTTTTTCTACATTGAGATGACTTTTCTTCTTTAACCTGTTAATATGATGAATTGCATATTAAATGTCTCTTTGTGTTGTTGCATTAATGTTATTGTTTTATCATTGCTGCTGCAAAGACTGAATTCAACAATGTATAAAAACTATATACTATGTATTATGTGTGGTTATGTTCTCATATAATTATTTTAGTCTGTCCTCAAGCTTTTTTTTTTTTCAGTCTTTTCAAGGACCAAACTTTGGTTTATTTATAATTTTGTTCAAAACTTAATTGATTTCCAACCTCTTTGCTTCTAGTCATTTCCAAGTACTTGTAGCCACATGAAAAGTTCTCTAGATATAGTTCTTTGCTTCCTTGTCTTCATGCCTCCCTCTCAATTTAAAGGCAGTACCTTGAGCCATTAGGCTTGGAAGCTTATATCCTTAAGCTGCAAGGCAGAATCTTTTTTTTTAATTAAGGTAAAATTCACATAACAAATGAACATTTTAAAGTATACAATTTAGTGGTGTTTAGTACATTCACAATGTTATATAGCCATAACCTCTATCTAGTTTGAAAACATTTCCATCACCTCAAAAAGAAACCTCATACCCATTAAGCAATTACTTCCAGCCCCTGGCAACCACTAATCTACTTTCTGTCTCTATGAATTTGCCTATTCTGGATATTTCATATAAATGGAATTATACAATCTGTGATTGTTTGGCTAATTTTACTTAGCAATCTGTGATTGTGTTTGGCTAATTTTACATTGTACCATGTTTCAGTACTTCATTCCTTTTCATGGCTGAATAATATTTCATTGTATGGATATACCACTATTTGTTTATCCACTCATCAGCTGATGGACATTTGGGTCGTTCTGCCTTTTGACTACTGTGAATAATGCTGCTATGAATGTTCTCATACAAGTTTTTGTGTGAATACTTGTTTTCATGTATATACATAAGAATAGAATTGCTGGATCATAAGGTAATTCTTTGTTTAATAGTTTTGAGGAACTTCCAAACTATTTTCTACAGTGGTTGAACCATGTTACATTCCCACCAGTAATGTAAGAGGATTCTGGTTTTTCCACATCCTTTCTAACACTTCTTTTCCATTTTTTTAAATTATAGCCATTCTACTGGATATGAAGTGGTATCTCATTTTGATTTGCATTTCCGTAATGACTAATGATGTTGAACATTTTTTCATGTGCTTATTGGCCATTAGTATATCTTATTTAGAGACAGTCTATTCAAGTTGTTGGCCCATTTTTTAATAGGTTAGAGACAGTCTATTCAAGTTGTTGGCCCATTTTTTAATAGGTTAGAGGGGTTTTTTGTTATTGAGAAAGGGCAGAACCTTAATGGGCATTTGTCATTAAAAAACCTTTTCGATCTTATTTCCTCTTGTTTGGGGGGGTGAAAAAAACTATCAACTTTCCAATCTTTCAGTGTTCTACATTTCTTCATCCTCTCTTTTCCTTTCCTTTTGCAAACCAATCAATTGTTGCCTTGCTAAATGCAACCAGTAACAAGAACTCACACTACTATTGTTTTCCAACCTTTTTTCCTAAAGTGAAAGACTCAGGTAGGTAGTCTTCCCTCCAAGTTACCACAGGTGATGTTTTGGAAAATATTTTACTCTCCATAGCATAAGTCTTTATCTTTCTAGCCTCTAATATCAGTTTCTTCACTGCCTATCACCTGATGGTTAACCCACATGTTTTAGAATTTTGTAATAACATCTCATCCTACTACCAATTTCGGTATTAGGGAAACACTAGCTGTAACAACATACAAGTTTTCAGTGTTTTAAATTCAATAGAGGTTTGGTTTTTTTGGCAGGTTTTTCCATGGGCAGACTTCCATATGGTAATCCAGGAACCCAAGCCTTTTCCATTTTATGACTGCCAATTTCCTTGGGCCGCTGAGTTTTTCAATTTCAGATGGCAGTTAGTTAAACAGGGAGTGAAGGACACAAAGTTGCTTATAGCCACTTCAGTCCAAAAGTATCACTGTTGCAGCCTTTTGCCAGCAACAACTCTACATTATGGAAGGGGAATTCAAGTCTTCACTTTATCACATCTGCATTAAAGGAAATTCTAAAGGCAGTAGTAGAATGTGAAAAATGATCTCACATGAAAATTCTGAGTTTCAGTGAGAAATAAAGAGCAAAGCAAGTGGTAACAGTGTTGCTAACACTAAATAAATATCGACTACAATATATGTGGTGAGAAGTAGTTGGATTGTGGATATATTTTGAAGATGGAGCAAACTGCAGTTGGTGATTGGATTGGCTGTGTGGTCATAGAGTCAAAGAAGTCTCCAAAGCTTTGAGCCTAGTTAACAGGAAGGATGGAAATTCTGTATAGTTCCGTTACTCTCTGGTGAGCCCATGGCTTAGCCTGCTGTCCCTGTGAGCACTAAAATCCTAAGCCTTGGATTACAGAGGCCAACATCATCATCCTCCCAAATCCAGAGGAGCTGAATCGTCAGTGCAATTTCTCACTGCTTTCCTAAGTTCCTGCCCCTGGCCTTACTCTCACTTTCTTCCAAGTTCAGCTATGCATTTAAACATTTGCTTCTTATGTTTTATCTAGCATTTCTGAGTAGTAATAGTGGCAGGGTTATGGAGTTACATAATCTATCATATCGCCAGATCTATTACTTTTTTATTATATGTCTCGTGGGAAAAGAAGCAACATCTAAATCTCAGAAAAATCATAGCAAAAAACATGAAAACTTATTTCACTATACTGCCTTACCTTCCAAACAAATCCCACTTTTATGTGTACATTGTATTTTCATGATTACATGTAGAAAAAATGATTTCCTCTTTGAAGCCAGTTGAGTAGAAGCAGCTCAATAAAATGTGAAGTATTTTACAATTTTTCTCACATTATTTTCACACAGCACATAATCACTCTATTTTTGCCTAGCTAAATTAGTTTTCTCTATCTCTTTTCTCTTGGTCTTTTTGTAAAAGACTCTATTGGATGTTCTTCAAAAGCAGATGTGGTGTTTAACAAAAAGTAGGCCAATGAGCTTTCTTTTAGTCTGCCTACAGATAAGTATGGGTCATGGATTTTAACTTGGCATATTAAACATATACATTTATCTTGATATGCTCTCAAAACTCCAATAAAATGGTAGGTAAAACAATAATTAGAGATTTTAATGTATAAAGTACTAGGATAAAAAAAAACTAGAAAAGACAACAATTAAGAAATATCAACAATTTTGGAAGCTAGAACATGGATTATCAGTAATTGTTAGTCTCAGTAGAGCAGTAAAAGCTTGAAACTTAAGCTTGTAAGGAGGAGATGACATTAAGATGCAAACTGATCCAGGCCACAGAACCTTGGAAAGGATCAGAAATTGGAGACACATGGTACTTCTAAAAGAAGACATGCCGTTTGGGTCTAGAATGAAGAGACTGGGTATAAAGTCTTTAAAAAGAATGTTACTTGTATAGCCACGTCCTCACTTTTTACAACCACATTGCTTCTTCTCCTTATCCCTGACAAAGGATTATAAATTTTGTTATTTTAAAGCAGTAGACTGGAGATGTTCTAAACTTAGACACCAGGTGCAGTTGAATCCCAAGTGACCATCATATTAAAATCAGATGGACAAAGTGAAAATCTGCATCCTGAATATGGTGACCACTCCCCAACATCTCTCGACTGGGAAAACTGACAAGACCAATGGAAAAACAACAACAGAAAAAACCTACAGATACTGACCTACAAATATTGACGCATTCTCCTAATGAAATGGTCAGGTCCACACCACAGTATCCTATAGTAAAGCCCACCAAATGACAGCCTTCATTGAGTTTCCAGTCATTATTTTAGTAAATCAATAACAGATCATGAGAGGAAAGTTTCTATAACTAAAATATATATAAAGAAACAGGGAAAAACTACAACTCAGGAAAAACATAATGCAGAAGCAAAAAAAGTGTCATTAAAAAAAATTTCTAATGTTTTGAGAGAATAATACATCTCTGAAACAAGAACAAAAAGCTATATAAAAGCTTATTTATAGGGGAAAAAAGATCTTTTGGAAATAAACAGTAAATTTAAATTCGATAGAAGTATTATAATGTAAAGTTGAGATATTCTCACAGAAAGTAGAGCAAAAAGAGAGAGAGGACAAAATCAGTCTAAGAGGTCCAACATATGAATAACGGGAGTTTCAGAAAAATAAAATGAAGGAATCAAAGGGGAGAAAATCAGTAATAAAAGAAAAATTTCTAGAACTATATGAGTTTCCAGATTCAATGAACAAAAACAAGGACCACAGCAGGACATGTAATTTTGAAATTATATAACATTAAAAAGGAAGAGAAGATTCTAAAGGCTTTCAGAAAAAGAGAAAACACAGACTTGGCAATTAGAATAGCATCAGATTTCACAATAGCAAGGTATGGGTGTTAAAAGAAAAATGAAGGAATGCTCTCAAAATTCTGAGGGAAAATGATTTCTACTAATTGCTATACCCAATCAAATTACAAATTAAATGTAAAGGTAGAATAAAGACATTTCTAGGCACGTAAGTTCTCAGAAATATATCTCCCACTCACCCTTTCTAAGGAAGTTTTTGGCAAATATTTTGCACCAATAAGGGAAAAAATCAAGAAAGAGGAAAATGAGATTAAGAAAACAGAAGGCCCAACACAAGAGACGCATTCCCAGGATATTGGTGAAGAAAGATCCCAAGATTAAAGCTATATAGTAAACCTAGAGGCCAACCAAACCATATTCGAGCAAATGAAAAGGCTCTGTGATGAACGTCAAGATAAAACAGGTGGATTCAACACAGGAGCAATCAAAGGAAGGATATTTTTCAGCTCCTTTGGAGAGTTTGGGAATGAATTTATGGCAACTAACAATTGAAAAGATTTTGTTTAACTGTCTACCTACTATAAGCTCTAGAGAAACCAGAAAATTATACATTAAAGGCAATGTAATCAAATACACTCCATGGCTCAGCAAATATTTACAATGTTTTAGTTAAACAAAAAGGATAGGAAAGAAAGGAAAGGTGTGTGTGGTGGGGTTGGGGATATAGTAAGAATTATATTTTCTGTAGCTAGAAACAGAAAAATCAAGAAATATATGCTTTCTAGTAACGCAGAGGAAAACAAACACCAGGAAGAAAAATAAACAGCTAATGAGGCACATTCAACCAATATTTATTGAGCACCCACTGTATGTCGAATACTGTCAGCGTTTCTCAACCTTGGCACATTTTGGACTGGGTAATTACTTGTTCCAGGTGGTAAGGGTAAGGGATTGTCCTATGCATTGTAGGATGTTTAACAGCCCATTAGATGCCAGTAGCAGCCCCCTGCAGTCATGACAAAATGTCTCTTGACATTGCCAGATATCCCCTGGAGGGCAAAATCACCCACCAGTTGAGCACCACTGTTCCAGGTAACAGGGATACAGCAACAACAACAAAAAAAGCTGAACATAATTACTTCAAAAATAGGTTTGGGGTGTGAAGGAGTAGGGCAGTAGAATGCCATTTTTATTCGTAAGCCTTGTAGAATTCTGACTTTTCAAACTGTATTTGCACATTACATTAATAAAAGCAAGCAGGTAATCTAAGAGAAGAACATAGTCTGCTTATACCTTAATTGAATATTTCTACACAAGGCAGTAGTCATGCAATTGCAGATTTGAATTCCAGTTCCACCACTTACTAGCTATATGACCTTAGACTAGTAACTTAAAACCTTTGAGCTTCATTTTCTTCAATACTGTAAAATAGGAATACTCACCAAGGTTATTATGAGTATTGTGTATTATGCAAAAATACATATAATGTGTGTCATAAAGTACCTGCATTTAAAGTATTCAATAAAATACAGCTTCCTGGAAAGTACACCTACTCACTAGTTTCCATATGCCAGATCCTTTGGAATAACTAACAGCATCTTGAGTATATAAACCTGGTGCTCTTATAACTTGTCATACATTAGAGTCATGAGGCCATCTGAGTAGAATACTGGGACCCATGCCATTTATAGCATGCACTGTAATCATATACCTTTGCTCTTGAAAACTCACCGTATACGCTGAGAATAAAGAATCTGATCTGATGCATGAATAAAGTTAATTGAAATATGCTGCAGTTTTACCTCTTATCCAAGTGTCAGACAGCAGAAGTCCATGTAAGCATTAAGCAATTCATTTGATCATGGCTATGAGAAATTTATACACATTTAAAACAAAAAGGAGTGGACCAAATGGAAATAAAGCTTTTTGCAGCATGAAATATATATATAAGATTTTTACAATTTTGTGTGGACTTGTTTCATTTCTTCCCACTGCTCCTTGAATGCTTTCAATAATATTTTCCATGTTAATAAAAGTGATCTATTTTATTTAGGTTTAAGATATGAAACTTCTGTATCATTAAATTCTTAAAAAAATCCATCTCATTATTCACTAAAAATATAATGGCATAAATTATTCACATAGTAGTCTAGATATATTATCTCAATCCTCACAGTCTGGGCTATAACAGTTATCACTGTCCCCACTTAATATACTTGTTAATTCGAGATATTAATTGAACACTTCACCTGCTCTATAGCATGCTCTCTTGGGAATATAGCAGTGAAAAAACCCAGCCTTCATAGAGCTTATATTGACAAACTATAAGTAAAATTTACATGATGTTAGATAAGTGCTTTGGAGAAAAAATAATGTATTGAAGGGGAATAAGGCTTCTGGGATGTAGATATGGGGTTAGCAATTTTAAATAGGGTTGTAACAGATAGCGGCATTTAAGTAAAATGAAGATGAGGAAACAGGCTCAAAGTAACTTGTTCGAGGTCACAAAGTTAATAAAGCTAAGAAGAGTACAGCTGAACACAATAAGGAAAGCACTTGAAATCTTGGTGCATCGTTTTATAAAAGCTGTTCAGCTCTATTGAGACTTTTTGGGACTGGTCAAAACCAAACTAAAAATCTGTTCTTTTAGATAGCTCTAATAAGTACTGAAGTGTGCCCATCAATGCAGAATTGAAAACATTAAATTTGTGCTTATTTTCATTTCAGGCCAAAGACTCCAAGAAAAAAAGAAAGACTCTTAGGAGGATATGGTGGAAACATTTCAAAAAGGTCATAATCATCACCGTGGCAATTCTCCTTTCAATCATCATCATCCTTTTAAGTACAAATGTAATACCAACCTGACCCTTCCTCTCCCGACCCCCAACAGATATCAATAAATTGTTGTTCTACAACCGACAATCATGAAAGCATTCTGTAGTAACAGGACTGGAGAAAGGGGGGGTTGAAAGTATTTCTTTGTCCCTTTAGTGTCCCTTGATTCTTGTCATTGTACTTCTTTCATTTTCCATAATCCTGTTTATTTCCACTGCTCCACCACTTCCCCAGCTTCTCTTTTCAAGAGCACAGACCTTGGAATCAGACTGTCAAGGTTCAACTCTCTGCTCTGCCACCTACCATCTAGGCATCTTTGGACAAGTTAGTTAACCTGTGCCCATTTCCTCATCTGTCAAATGGAGCTAATAATACCACAGTTTTATCATGACTACCACATAGTAAATATTTAATTGTTAACTATTACTTAATAGGAATAGATGGTAGTATTAATGGCATTGATTAAATCTCTATGCTCTTACTCCTTACTCAGAAATGACCTTGACCTTAAAATTCTCTTGGAAATATAAGAATCTAAACCTGAGTACAGTCCAGAGATACACATTCACCTCTACATATTTTCATTTGAAGTGAAAATTCAAGCCATTGTTTTATATTAGGTGTTTCCATGAATAAAGATAAAAAAATTGAAAAGCCTATCATTTCTGTAATAAATGAGTTTGTCTCCCTGTCTTGCTACCCTAACAGACTTAATTTTTGAGTGCTCAAGTTCATCCAATAACTTCAGATCACTAAGATTCCCGGTAACCAAAGCATGCACCTTTACTTTGCAGCTTATAAAGAGGTTTCCTGAGTTCTAGTCCTTAAGTGGGAACTTCAGATATAGTCAGTTTTAAAAATCATTTAGTGATCCATGAGGAATAAAAGATTAGAAAAGGGATTCCTTCCTGCTAGATAACTTATACTAATTCTGATAAGGATCAAATATCAGCATTTTAAATAGGCTCCAATTCCTCTAGCATGGTATCACCTTTCCATTCACAAAATATTTTTAAAGGATTTTAAGTGTTAGAAACTTTGGAGTTTCTTAATTTATTCTCAGGGAAAAAAATAGGTGATCTATTGAATATGTACTCTGACACAATGTACTAAGTGCTTTGGGGGGATGAGTGTCATTTAATTTTACAATGACATAAAAAGGTAAAAACTTAAGTTAGCATAATGTAAAGCACAAAGAACAAGTTGGCACATAAATGCTATGAAAATATTCATGTTATCATTTTTAAGATAAAAAAGCAAAGTTAAATGACATGTCTAAGATCACACAGCTAGGATCTGAGATTTTACTGATTCAAGTACTGTGGTATAAGGCCATTAAACCCATGTTTAATTCAGTGTATATTATCTGACCCTTTGTGGGCCAGATAGGTCACATCAGTACCATTCTGCCTTTTCCAGGTTGGCAGGATTTTTCGGGGGGGGGGGGGCAGAGACAGAAATTTAAAGAATATTGTGAATAGAGGAATTGTCATTTATTTTACTGCCATTATTTTTGAAGCTCTATAAAATTTGCCTAACATTTGTGTAATTTATAATTACATACAAAACAATACATTTGTGTCCTGGGTGCCAGTGAATACTAGCATATTTATTGCTGCAAGACATCAAACTTAAAGATACCTAATCGCCCCCAATTTTAAATATTAGGATGTGAAGACCCAGAGCCTAAAAATCAATGTACCTTTGCAAGCTCCTGTCCACTTGCAGCATGTTTAAAAGCAGAGGCTGTCACCCTGTTTCTGGGCAACAAGTCCACATAATGCCTGTTTTCCTAGTTTGTCTTAGTTTTTGAGATGACTTACATTTTTATGAACTATTGCAAGTTACCAGGAAGAAAAAGAAACCACTCCTCATTTAGTAGGGGGTTTCTCTATTTGTTCGACATACCTGAGTAGAAGCAAATATTGAGGGAATCTTATATCTTCCATTATGCATTCAAAATTTGAGCTCCTACTCTGTACCAAAATAGTTCTAAAACATTAGCATTTATTCTAAGTTACCACATTGATAGAAATAACCGATGTTTGAGAAATTCATGGCTGTTTATAAAACTGTAAGCAATGGTCCTAATCCTTAAGGGAAGTACACATACAGTTGAAGAGGCAAGACCAATAAAAATCATAAACGTTAAATAAAACATTTAGTTCAGTGGTGCATCGAGTGGTACAGGATTCAGGAAAGATAATGGTCAACACCAGCTCGAGTCACTGAGGAAGATTTCATGGGTTTTAAGTGGGATGGGCACTGGATCTCATTAGAAATCCAGTTTATCTCAATAAGGCAGTACAGTCATCAGTAACAATTAAGTTATTGAGCATCTACATGCCAGTAGCTATTTAAGTACTTTAGAGTTTAATCCACCTAACAACCCTGAGATAGGTACTGTATTTCCATTTTACAGATGAGAAAACTGAAGCACAAGACACATCACTTGCCCCAGTCCACTAGGCTAGTAAGAGATCGAAAAATGAAGACACTGCTTGCTGTGGGTGGTAAAGATGGACTAGACCTTGAGAGTTCAATCACACATTCAAATGGCCTTCAGCAGAGCTCAGCCTTGGTTCTCTTCATTTCCCACTCTCAAGGGTACTTTTTTCACTCTCATGATGTTGCCTTCTCCAGAATTAACCTCTTCTGAATTCCAAACCACTTCCCAACTCTCTATTGGATATACCCTCCTGGGTATCATGCAAAACACCTCAAATTTTAAATCCCAAAACTATACATTCTTCCTCCTTTCCTGCAAAACTGCTTATTTGGCCTAATTTCCTCTATGAAGGGAATCACAGCTACTCTGGAATCTAGATGTTTTAGCTTACCTTGGCTCCTCTCCTCTTCTTCCCAAATTTACTCACCAAAATCACAGAGCTTCCTCAAATTTCCAGATGGTTCACAGCCAGAGAAGCCCAAAAGAGTTATACAAACTAAAGTAGGGAGTCTCTGCAGGTGCCCAGGCAAACTTCAGAAAGAGCACTCATCTCATGGTGGATGCTATGTGTGTCTACTCCCCAGTCTGGCCACATTGTACTCTTCGTATTCACTCCCCAGCACATATAGGCATTAACATTTGATACTGTTTCATATGCATTACTTCCATATTTCTTAAACAGTCATTGCAATAAATATAAAGCTTTAGTTTTCAATCATTAGTATCAGAATCACCTGGGGATCTTAAGTAATACAGATGCCTGGGCTCTAACCCTGAGGATTTTACTTAAGGCTGGGATGGGGCCTCAAAGTGTGTGTAACCCCAGGATGAAGTTGAACACTACTAACCTCAAATGACTATCATTCAATGTCCACACCTAAGATATAATAATTGTACATTTGATACCTGAAGAAGTTAAAATTTTATTTGCCCAATACCACAGGGCAAATGATAGCTGGACCTCAGGACCATTCATTTGAAATTGTCTATTCCACTGAATATATTTAACTAGAATTTTTAAAAATCTGCTAAGTAGTATGTCTCATACATTTTAATAAATGTGAAAAGAATTATTTTTGTTTCAAAAGTTCTTATCTCATTATAGAAACTTGGCAGAACCTAGAATAACAAAACCCATTACTTAATTCCACCCTCTGATTTTTAAAACAAAAGGTAAATCACAAGCTGGTTACAGAGTTCATCTATGGAAGGGTAGACCTGCTCAGCACACCATGACCTGCCATAACGGCAACCTCTCTCTCTCATCAGGCCAGCACTGAGTGACCCACATGCCTTAACAAGTTCAAGGGACACAAACATAAAAAGTGGAATGAAACAATACTGATAGGCTTACAGAGAAAGCCTAAGTGCCGTGGTTAACACTGTTACTATTATATACATCAAATTCAATTTGCCATTTTCTGAATTTATAAAAGTCTGCATAAACAATAAAATGCTCCCCAGCGCTTTTAGTGGTCTCACTACATTTGACAGCAAACCCAGTAGAGGCCAAAGACTGAATATCCCCATATAGAATCTTCCCTACTTTTAATATCCTTCCTCGTGAACATACTGAAAAATGGAAATTGCTTTCTCTATCAAATTCAGTGACTTGTAATAGTTTGACCAGTTATGCATAAGCTATCTTTCAAAAGAACCCATCATTTTAAAAAATTCTTGTCATTTTAAACATGATAGTAGTTGCCTTACCTTTTCAACTAAGAAAATAAGACCTATGTTATTTATAGTATTCATCCAAGAGGGAAAAGCTTAAATTTAAAAAAAAAAAAAAAAAAAGACAGTGCAAAAAATGCATGAGTGCTGTAAGAGTTTAATTATAAGACATAAGCACTACATTATAATTTGAACATAAGCTTTCAGAAAAGAGAATTTAGTGCAAATTAAAATCCCATTAAAGCCCACTATAAACTTCATATGAAGACTCTAGAAGTAGGCTTCTAGAACTGGAAACACTTGGTTCCAACAGAATTTGCTTGGGGAGACTGTCTTGAAAATGTTATATGGTACAGAGAACATCATGTTAGTTCAAAATCAAGTCAACCAGGTACTTAAAAAAGACATGCTGATAGGTCTTAATACATAAAACTAATTTATCAGTAGCATGCTTTATATATGACTGCAGAAGCAATTTACAACAATTTCTCAGCATTTCGAATTTTTCTTTATTGCCTTAACCAATCTCTTAACTACACTGTAATTATTAAACAGCCATCTTCCAATTTTTATTTTTAAAAGGGTTCCACTTCATCAGTCTGAGATTGGCTAAGTATTTTCTAAAAATGTGATTAAGCCCTGTATAATCCAAAGCCATCCATACCACAGCAAAATAGGGCAATTATACTTTTTCTCAAGTATTTACTCAAAGCATAGCTTCCATGACATGTTAAATGTCACATTTAGATACTGGCATTAACAGAACTCCTAAGTTTCTTCAAATATTTTAAAGAGAAATAAAAGAGCCAGGAAAGTAACCTTGCTATCAAATTCTAAAATACAAACAGAAAATAGACTATCCAATGACAAAATAAAATGTATACCAACTAACCTTGAAGTAAACGATCTTCCCAACACCAAGTGGCTTAAATATTTCTCAAAATAGAATCCAATAACCTCTATTATCACTGTTAAATGAATTAGCACCTTTCCCAATGCTTATCTGCACTTCGAAGATTTTTAAAAATTCCTGATAACTAAAATACTCGATTTGGATTGCTATAACAAAGAACACCTTATTCTTTTAGGGATCTAATTCCTATAAAGCATTTCACACCCTTTTTAAGAAGTATAATTTTATGAAGTCCTCTTTTCATCCCATTAGAGCACCCTTCTGTCTCCCAAAATTATCTACCTTTACAGGGCTGTGGAAAATTAACTTAGTAGTTACCTCACTGCTGTCTTCCTAAATTATAGTCCCTTGGATCCCAGTCTTTACCTGAGGCTGCTGGAATTACACACCCTTCTTGAGAATCTACAAGATAGTAAGAACAGGGCAATATTTATTAACTAACCCAACTCCAGACGAAGTCAATTTCAATGAGTTGCTGATTACTATTTCATAATAATGGAAAGGATGAGAGAGATCAGTGACAAACCAAAGGGGGCAATACGCAGGAAATAAGGAAAGTGTATTGCCTGTGGAGAATTAAAAAATAAAACCAACTCACCATGTTTCCAGCCTACAGCCACCCCACCAAGTCCCTTTCCCACTCAGGACACTTGTTCTTTGTCATGTATACTCATTAGAATGCGAAGTCTTTTCAGATTTTTTTTTTTTCAAGCTAGACTTATGGTCCAAGATCAAAATGCTTGAGTGGTCTGTTTTACGAAAATGCACATTTTTTACGAGAACAGTAAAAAAATCTTTATGGAACAGCATGTTTAACTCTATCCATCTTAAAACAAGTCTTTAACTTTAGTGTAGCAAAGATTACGTGGGGTATGTGAAATACAGAATCCCAGGGAACACTCCCAAATGACTGATTCTGATGTAAATGGCCTGCAGGCCTCTTTGAAATGCCAACCAGATTATAATCAACTCTAGATTTCAGGCAACTGACAGCAAGCAACAGGCCAAGTAGATTCAATTTGCACAATTGGATATTCATCTTTATGAATCACTTTTACCCATGGAAATGTTCAAGCTAGACTCTTAAACTAAATATGGCCAGTAATGAAGAAAGGATAAAGTTATGTACCCTTCTCAACTTTGTCAAAAGGAAAAAAAAAAATCACATTTCATGAAGTTTCAGGCCATCCTTGCTTATTAGCACACTGATAAACTGCGCTATTAAAACTGCTCCCAAAGAAATTCACTGTGTCAGTATATTTATTATGCATGGATCTAGATTTTGACATCTGAGGTTAATATTGACCCCAAACAAATAAACTCATTACACATTCCAGGACCAATACAAATAGTGTAGTGGACAGTGGGTTCAATCTTGGTTTTCAAAATTCTCAATACTTCAAAGCTCTAGACATAAAGTACTTTTAAAGTACAAAATAACTTTAAAAAAAATTTTTCCAAGCAGTAAAACAATGAAAGCACACATAGAACACAAAGGCCTAATAATTAGATCCCAACATTATTGAGACTACCTTTCAAAATTATCTCAGTATGAATGGCACCTGGACAGGTGCTCCACACTGTATTCTAACACTTGTCACCACCAACAAACAATAAAGCAACTGCCACCCCAATGTGGAAAAAGTAACATGGTAGTAAGACCTGAAATCTTATAATACACATTAAATGATACAAAAAGAATAAGAGAAAACCCAAAACCCTAGAAAGATAGATTAACTCACCTGGTTGCAGACATCTAGTAAACCAAAATTTATCAAAATTTGAATTAGGGCAGACCTAAAAGGTTCATACATTACTTGAAAAGGAGGACTGGTAGCTCATACAAAACTGATGCAGAAATTGAAATCAAAGTTACCTAACACTGTCCATTAGTAAAAATGGATTGATTCTGTAACTAGCAAATTGTGAACTTCGTGGGCCAAATTCTGAATACTGAACTACCTCTATTTTAAATTACCTACCCTTTTTTGTTCCTCAAATCTTCCATCACCAACCACACACAAAAAGGCTGCAAAAATAGACCTTATCACTTCCAGCCCCTTCTCAAATACTAAAAATCAGTACTTAAAAAGAATGGGGCAACAACAAAAAAACCATCAAGGATCAAGAATGGGCGCAGAGACAACAGCAAATTATGAAAGCTGCAGTTTCTCAACAAATGGTAATTTTACTAAGCAGACATGAAAACTGAATATCCTGTTAGGATTATCTCAGTTTATGCCACAGACCACCACCCGCCCCAAAGGCTTATTAGCAAGTGGCAGCACAAGTACCTTCAGAAATATAGACACTAAAAGAGGTTTGAGACAAGCAGTTAAACTCCCAGATCCTCTCTGTACTGCTAGACAACTGAATTTCCCCCATCCTGGCAAAAAAACTGGAGACTACCTGAAGTGGGTAAGGGAGAGTGATCTTTGGACTCAATAGGCATACAGTGATGAAAATACTAGTTTATTTGTTGAGATCCCTTGGCTGGCAGCCAGGTTTCTTACCCTTCAGACAGCAGAATGGAAAAAGACTTCTCTGGTGAACCTGACCAGATCCGGGGGCGGGGTGGGGGGGATGTATCAAGGAGTTCCTCAATAAGATGACACAGCCAGATCACCCAATACTGAACCCCATGGTTGACAAGCTCCCACCTCCCACCCCAATTCACAACATCCAATCAGCTTTTAAAATGCTCCACCCCCAAATATGAAACAAGGATCACCAAACATGGGGAAAATCTCCACTATGAGAGGCCAAAGCAACATCAAAGTAAATCGACTTGGAGGAAACAAACCTTAACAGATAAGGTTAATAAACTTGTATGGATAATGAATGCATCCATGTAAAAACAGGTTGCTGTTTGTAACACAGGCTGGAGGGGTAAAGTCTTAGAAATTAGAGATGAGTAAAATTTAAAACCTTTTAAAAGTTGAACGATTAATTTGTGAAAATTACTCATAAAGTATAACAGACCGCAATGGAAAATAGGAAAATAGAAGTCCTGGGCTCACACCCAAGTACAATTCAGAGAACAGAGATTGGGGTGGCAGAGAAGGGAATGAGGGAAGAATCTGTTCAGTAACATTTCCCAGAATTGAAGAGCAAGTTTATACAATAATGGAACCACTGAGTACCCAGCACAATGGATAAAATAAACCAGACAGTCATGATATGTGAGAACACTGGTGACAGAGGTAAAAACCCAAAGCTATTTCAGAGTAAAAATATTTCATTTGATCAAAAAAGCATCACATTTCTTCACTAAATCTAGAATTCTCTACCTAGCCAAACTACTAATCTTGTTATAGTGAAATAGATCCTTTTAGACATGAAAGTCTCAAGATGCACAAAGAAAAACTATGGGATTCAGGAAATGAAGGCTCTAAATGGAAAAAGGAACCCCCACCCCCACAACCTGCCAATGATTTCAAAGCCCCAACTGAAGGACAATGAGTTCAGATTGGAATATATAAGACCTAAGAAAAACATGAAGCTGATAAATGGATTTGTATAAATGGAGTTTTCCAATTCTGTGCAAGTTTGAAAGTAAATTAGAGCCTGGTATAGAGAAAAATATTCATTTAGGTCAAGAGACAATGCCTGAAATGGATCTCAGAACAGTATTTCAAATGTGACTTAGAATATATGGAAATAGTATAAAAATTGAGTCATTTTTTTCTTAACTCTAAGTGCAAGTATAACTTTTATTAAAAAATCAAGTGAGAATGAATCATGCCCCAAAACTAAAACATTACTGAGGGCAAAGAACTAAACCTGAGCACAGCTTTACTTACTCATTTTCTACTAACTGAATCTATCAAGTAATGGGACAAGGTAACACTAACAACAATTAAAATTTGATAGCTTTACATTAGCCAGTGCAAACAAACCTCACTTTTAAAACTTAAGTTTTTAATCCAATCAGTATTAACTCCTTTTTTAAAAAGATTCTGATGTGGAATACTTACATAAAATAAGCATAGTGCTGCTTAATAATCCTAACATAAATTCAGTAATTTATATCAGAGGTCTACAAACTTTTTTGTATAAGTCCAAACAGCAAATTTTTTAGGCTTTATACTTCTCCTTCATAACTAACTCTGTCGTGGCACAAAAACAGCCATATGATATATAAATAAGCAGAGCTCTGTTGCAATGCAAGGTCCCCATATTAGTCTATC
>NW_011888837.1:9299173-9323428 GCF_000151845.1 Pteropus vampyrus
GAACAAGAAAACAGTCACTTGTAAGGAAAACAGAATAAAAGTGACTGCATTTGGGAGAAAATGAAGAGTGGTACAGACCACTGAAAACTGGAGAACATATGACCACCAAAAAGCAGATGCTATTACTCTTCTTAGATGGTTACTGCCAACGTAAGCAGTTCCAATGTTGCTTGCACTTACAAATATTAAGCCACAAATTTCTCACTTTAGCTTTAAATCATTAATTCATAAGAGAAACCTCACCTTACTATTTCACTAAGTTTATAATTAGCCTTATAAAATTTGCACATATGCATGTATTTATACTAAGGTATCAAATCCTACTCTTAATTCATTCCTTTCCTTTTCTCAACCGAACCATTTTCTTCTATATCTCGAGTAATCCAATCTGGATTTCTTCCTCATGTTGTTTGCATTTTTATTTCTTCTATTAATCTGGTAAATTCCTCAAAAATGTCTATTTCATCTTTGTGTACCGTATGCCCAGCAATGCTATTATCATATGGCATTCCTCAATAAATGAGAAAATGTAATCCTCTAACTTTCATAGATCCATTAAGTATTTAAAATATCCTTATTGCAAAAATAATCACATAATCTGTCCAAACATCAAAACCGAAAACCACAAATGACAATTATAATCACCCTAATTTTGGAAGTAAAAAAAAAAAAAAAAAAAACCTGGGGCAAAACATCACATACCTCACCAAAACCACCAAAGTACTCTCTTATTTTCTCTTCAGGTGTATCTGGAGAAAGGCCACCAACAAAAATTTTTTTAACAGGCTCTTTTGTTTTCATGGCTTTGGCCCTTTTAGGATCAATCACTTTCCCATTCAATTTATGTTCTTTCTGATCCATGACCTAAGGAAATTGAAGTTTTTTATTTTAAATATGTGTATCTTAAGTTCAGAGACTATTAACTTAAAAATAATTATAGTTAAATAAACATAGCTAATGCTAGGCATATATTGACTGGCTTTTGATTGTCAATTTGTGGTGATATGACACCAACTAACACACACAATGTTTAAACATAAAGATCAATAAGAATGGGAAGACACAATTTAATCAATAACTCAAAAATATCACAGCTTTAACTGTCAGCAATATAAACACGATTGCTACTTCCCTTTAGCCCAAGACTAAAAAGATTAAGTTGAAAGTTTCTTGCCTAGCAAATTTCAAGCTCTGTTCTGTGAACTTGTCACAGCTAGCACATTCTTTCAACAAAGCATCTTAAAGTCTCAATATTTAAACAATTTAAATTTAGTAGAGCCTGGCACACAAAGTATTCATTCAGCAAACAATTTTTTAATACTTGGGCATACTTTTAATTTTTTATTAAAGCACAGTTGGCATAATAAACAATTCTTGAATTCAACTCTTTATAAAATGTATTGGCAAGAACTGTGTCTTCCTTCATATTACTACAAAAGGGGAAGTCACAAACAATGGGCAAATTAATTTTATAAAACTATCCACATATTTTATATTAACTGATCAGAACACATAACACACTACCTTATCTACACTCTCCGACTCTTTAAATAGCACAAAGCCAAAACCCCTTGATCGCCCTGTGATAGGATCTAACTTCAGAGTGCAGTCTACAACTTCACCAAATTTGGAGAAGTAGTCCTTCAGATCTTTCTTTGTAGTGTCCCAGCTAAGGCCTCCTATAAACATTTTCCTGTAAAGACAAAAAGCAATATTAAAATGCTAAAAAAAAAAAAAAAAAAAAAATTTTTTTTTTTTCAAACTTGCCTTAAGTATCCACATCATTAATACCTTTTTCAAACTGCACCAATTTACAGGGCAGTGTATGTAAATGTCATTCTTCCTACATAGTCACATATCAAAAACACCCTATTCCAGTTTGGAAAAGTTTGCTACTGCTGCACCTGCATAATTACAATAGTGAGCGAGCAGCGGATTGTCTTTTGACTTGCCAAAAAAATGTTATTCCCAAAGTAAAAATACTATACGTTGTCTTCCTTAAATTACATGTTAAATATTGGTAACAGCAAACACAGAATTTTAGCTTCAAATTTCTCTTCCAAAATCTTCATTGTACTTATAAAAAGGCTGTGAAATCCCTATGATCACAGCAACAGCATGTCTATGCTGAAGCTTTCTATTTAACAGTTCGCTAAAACTCTTAGCACATAAAAAGGAAGATGTCTAAGTCTCACTATTAAGTTGTAAACCAAGTTTTTTGATGTGCTAAGAGTCCTTAAAGACAAAATAATCACGTAAACAATTCATGTGAACCATAAGAATTACCCACTGAAGCACTATCTGCTAATTAACCTAGATAATTTATTTACAGTAGAACCTCAGTTAACCAGCAATAAAATATTTAAACCTTCAAAATGCTAAACATGACCAGTGGGGTAGTAAATGGAAACCACCAAGACACTTTAAGACTAAAAATATATACCCCCCCACCCCGCCTAAAATTTCAAGTGAAGTCTTTTTTAACAGCAAATGGCCATAAAGCTCTGATCAGCAGCTCTGTGATCTGTTTAGATCTGCTCCCTGTGCCCCCCTCCAAAAATGAGCTACCATTTATCTCCTACCCTTTAAAGAGACAGGACTGGAGATTTTTAAGGGTAAACTGTCAGAATTTGTTATGTGAGGGCTAAAAATTTCACCATGGGAATAAAAGCATCCTTGCTCAACAATTTCTTTGTAACTGGGGTGGGTCAAGGGTAGGATGGGGATGTAGTACTAACTTCCAGCTCTGGAAAGTAAATTAAAGCACAAAACATCTACATCTTGTGGGCTTTGAAGATACTGTCACTAAAGCCAATTCTTAAAACAAGAGGCCAATTTTATCCCTAGAATAAGATCTTGCTTCTGCTTCTCCCTAAAGATGCCAGATTAACTGAGGTGTTACTGATCTTACTATTTTAACCAGACTTGTTTTTTCTTCTAATGACAAAGTTAACTTTTAATGCAAAAGAAGTCTTACTTAAGGCACATACTGTCCCTCCCATTTCTTTATTTTTATTTTCTTAGGAGAGGCAACCCTTGGTTGACCTCGCAGATTGCAAGGACCTTGTAAAGCTCACAATCCTTTTTTTTTTTTTACATGTCTACAGCACCTGGTCTTCCTAAGTGGTCTCCCACCCAAGTACTAACCAGGCCCGACCCTGCTTAGCTTCCGAGATCAGAAGGGATCGGGCTTGTTCAGGGTAGCATGGCCATAGACTGTCCTTCCCATTTCAAGTTGTTTCAATTTGTACTTGAATTGTAGAGCTGGGCCTTTTATATGCTTAACTTTCACGACTTTCTCTAATAAAATGTCCATGTTTGAAGTAATCTTTATTAACTTTTTGTATTTTATAATCAAATGAACAAAAACACCCAAGTTGTATAGGTATTTTTAATGTTTACTGCCAATTCCATGGGGAGAAAGTTGAGGTATTTTCAATTACATTTTCTTTCATTCAAATAATGCATCTTCTAATATTCAATACTAACCACTTAAATTGCCTTAAACACCTTATTTTTTAAACGAAAGATGCACAGCACTTCATAGGATAAAATTCATTACCAACATTTCTTCTTTCAAGATGAGAACACTAACATCTTTTTAAAGTGGAGAAAGAAAACTAACTACTAAAGCAATGACCTCTTGCTCAGATTATCCATAGCAAGTCCAGAACAGAAACAACTTCAATTAAGTTGAAATTTAACTATTAAATTACCACTTCTGTAATTATTACAGAAATTTTTCATCAATAATTTAAGTTTGACATTATTTCAGCCTGAAGAGAATATCTGAGGAATAGACCAGACGCAGAATTTTCTTGCCTTTCGACTGCAATTTTTTAAAATAAGACTTATTTATTGAGACAGAACTAGTATATATTTAACCAAGGCAACGTTTATATTGGATTAAGTGTCCTTAATTTAAAATTAAGAAACGAAAAATGACAAAGAAATAACTTATAACAAGAACGAGGCATGTTCTATTATTCACAAGCCCCAAATGTTTTTTTACAACATAGAAAGTCAGTTTTTTTAAATATCACATAAGCATACTAATTCATCAAATAGCCCAATAAAGTGCTCTTTAAACAAACTTCCCATCTTTAATATTTAATAGTAGTCTTTGGTAGAGAGGTTAAATGTCTACTACTTTAGAACTAAAAGGTCACTAAAGATGCTAGCTATCCTTCCTAAATAATCAAATCCCATTTACCCAGAATATAATAAAATACTCTGGGTCAACTATAATTTACACGTATTCCACAGAATGATTACTATTTCTCAAAAAATTAGAGCAAAATATGTAGAAAAACTTCAGCTATCCAGCACCTTTAGAGATATTCCACCTTCCTTAAAGCAATGCTGGCCTTCCCTAATCTCTCAATTGTTTTTTAACCTCTAATTATTTGGAATGATTTTTTTTCCCTACATTATCACACTCTTCTGCCTTTTTAATCAAATACAGTAATCATGATTTAACACTGTCAGTCATCCTCCTTATGCTACTATAGCATGCCTGTAGGGTCTTCTGAAATCGGAGAGCTATTTTTTAATACACTAAGTAGATCTCACTTCTTAGCTCTTTTAACAGTTCTTATTTTGCCAGACTAATCACCAGTTATTGTTCTAAAACACCTCCCCCTCCCATTTCATAGGGTAGGTACCTAGCACTCAAACTTTTCAAATTTTGTGTATCGTGAAAGTAAACAGCCTCTAAGCAAAGAGCCCAAGTGGCAAATACATTATTAACATTTTGGTAGCCCAAAATGCTTTTTCTTCTGCTTTAATAAGGTTGCTGCACAAAAGACAACCAGACAGGTAAATATACTGCGATGAATACAAACTGTATGTAACAAATCCATTCCACCTTTACTCAGTAGACACATCAAGATATAACAGTATAATAAGAAAAGGCCTGTTATCTTAATTCTGGATAAATTGTAACTTTTCTTAGCCTTTCTAGAACATCAGCTTTCTTGACATGCTCTCCCTCAAATTATGAGATAGTATATGATGCCAATTTAAATTTTCTGTATTTTATATTACTGTATCTTGCTTGAAGCACAATACCTATTGTCCATCCAGATTACCTCTGCTGCCTTGAATACAAAGACTGACTTTCAAGTTGCTGTCACTCCTGCAGGTGCACACAATTTACAATGAAGTAGAGAACTCCAGAAAAATCCTAAGCAGCCAAGTTAAAACTACATCACAAGATTTGTTTAAGTAGCAACAAAAATGGGTCCCTAATGCTGCAATACGAGTTTCAAATGTGATTTGGTCGTAAGTGAATCAATTCCAATCAAAATGTAGGACTTCCCGTACAGTATTTTATTAACAAAGTTTAACTTCTTAAATCTATTTATAAGCTATTTAGCGCCCCCAAAAGCTACTCACTTTAAAATACCTGCTCAACAACAAAAATAAATACTATAAAACACCTACTCAACAGTTGAAACCTCCTTACTTTTACAGACACTGAAATTACGTCATATTATAATATTAAATGACAAGCATAAAGTTATATAACTCAGTGGAAATAACTCATCTAAGTGCTATGCAGTATCATTTAGAAATTTAGGCTGCTTTGTGGGAAATACTTTTAGAGAAAGTAAATTTAGAAGCAGTAAGCCAAACAGCCTGGGTTTAAATCCTACATGCACCACTAACTGTATGACCTTGAGGGGGAAAAAAATCCCAAGATTGTTTCTACCTCTGTAAAAGGGGGGAAAAAAACTTAAGAGCCTACCTCATATATCTGCAAGTGAGGATTAAATGAATAAACACACTACAAGGGCGGCACAGGACACAATATCTTAAGTGCTCAATAAAAGTTATTTAGAAATGGTAGAGCACAATCTTAAGAATAATTTAATAAAGCAATGTTTTCATTTACTCAATGGCATTTTTAAAAATCTGCATGGAGTCTACAGACATGCCACCCTGAACATGCCTGATCTCGTCTGATCTCAGACGCTAAGCAGGGTCAGGCCTGGTTAGTAAGTACTTGGATGGCAGACCACCTAGGAATACCAGGTGCTATAAGCGAGGAAAAAAAAAATCTGCATGGGCTATATGAAGTTTCAACTTTAGGGGCAACAGGCCACGATGGATTTTATATAAATGAATCCTATCATTATTCTCAGATTTAACCCAAAAATTTTTAAGTATCCCATGCAAAAAATACATATACTGGAAATTAGGTCCAAGACCCTAAAAATATAGTTCCAAAATCTCTGACTTGTTTGTACTCTACATAATCGCCAGTAATTTTGGTAAGAAATAATTTCAAAATATAAAAGGCAATAAATACATATGAAGCAGTGCTGGCTGGTGGCGAATGTTCTGATTTAATACTCCTGGGGTTTTTTTTGCCATCCAAAAAACTTATTCTCTATACTATTAAGGTCATTAGATTTAACACTCCAAAGCCAACTGTATTTTATTTAAAGATATTTCCCCCAACAAGTCTTTACTATGAGACACCTCATTCAAGGTAAAATAATAAGCACCATTACAGTTCCTCCCAATTTTGTTACAGGAAAACCAAAAAAAATCTTTCAAACACTTCCTAAAAAGTCAATCTTCTATTCCTACCTTCATAACAAGTTCTGACAGTTTAAAAAAATACAACAATGTAAATGTGATTTACATTTCAAGTACACGACAGGGCTGGCCAATCACTGTCACCTTTTAGTGTAATGTTACTCAAGCAATGTTACCACTAATCCTTATTTTAAAAAATTTTCTGGTGTTTTATCATTGTAATTATATTCCTTTAAAATCCTAAAATGACATTAAGTATAATGAAATATCATCAACACATAACTGATTCTCCCTCAGAAATTCTAGATTTAAAGTCACCACTTACCTATATAGGAAGGGGTGGGTTTACTTTATGCAACTAGGCAATATAACATATTAGAGTAATCATTTTAGATTGTATAAAAAATACCTTTGGAAACAGCTTGATAAACTTTTAACAAGTCAATAGAAAAAGACTGATTCCTCTAGCCCAGTATATGAAATCTCATTATTTCATACAAAATGAACCTAAATGACTAAAAAAAGATAAGTTGAAAATAGCTAATAAATTAAACATGAATAAATTTTAAATGTTTAACCCAGTATCTCTCCCCTTTTTTCATTTCATTCCAAGGCAGGAATGACATCTACTATTTTTACTTTTAAAATAAACTCTTAATCAGCTTTAATAAGGTAAACTCTCATCTACCTGGAGGTTAAGGAATGGGTTTCCTTAACCTAGAGGTTAACATTCTGGTTAACTGAGATTACTACACATTCATAATTCTATAAAGATTTCTACTAAAATCAATTTACTTCATCAATACTAAACTCAGAAAATTTTTACCTTTACTGATGAAATTTCAGAATCATGTTACTTTTTAACAGTATAAGGAGAAAATTATAGAAGATTCATTCCATGACACTGCCTGTTAGTTACTTTTTGAATATATTTGCTGGTAGTTTTTCACCTTTCTCAGAAGACTAAAGCTGTTTGGGCTTTGTGATAGTTTCAAGTCTTAAGTAAGCAGGAATTTATAGAACATGACCCAATACTTAAAACTATCACGTTGATTATTAGCCAAACACTGCCTGTAATACAAGTCTTCCCACCCTCCCCCCAAATAGTCTTAATGTCTAGCTCCAATGTACAATATAATACTCCAGAAACTAAAACATGCTTACCTTTACTCCACAGGAGTAAACCACTGGCAGTATCAACTATTAAGACACAGGATAAATACACACAAGCTATGAAAGCAGGCTACGTAGTCAATCTTCCTGTGGTGAGCATTGTTCCAACACATCATCAGCAAACCAAGTAACAAATGATATATTACCTGAGACCACACTGTTGGAAGTGAAGTAACAGAAACAGATTCCACGCTTCCAGCATCCAGTTCAGTGCCCTATCTACTAAAACGTTGAAGCAGAACTAAAGTGAAATAAAACTTGAACTAAGAGAAGTTTGTTTCACTCCATTTGTGAACCTGCACACACACCTGAGGTGTACAGCTTTAAGTGGAATAGGAAAAAAGTTATTATTCTATTCCTTTTTAAATGCTTTCAAGTATGTATAACTTGAAGGCAAAACTAATCATCCTAAATGCTGGCCATAAATGACAATAGATTCAAAACGTTCTTATATTAAGGCAGCCTTACAGATAACAAAATACCCAGGCAATACTAAAAACACGCAGTAAATACACTTAGTTTATAGAAGAGGCCACATCACTTGAGGGGAAATAAACAGGCTTAAAACAAAAATTAGCACTGAAAAATTTCAATGATATTCTTCCATTCCAAAGTTAAAAGGTCAGGTGATATTTTAGTATTTTTCATACTAGATCAGTTTGAAATGAAAAGAATTTAACGTCCCTCCCTTATACGTGCACCATCTCAAGATTTGGGGGCATCAATTTCTGCAATTTTAACACTGGAAACTTGTCCAAGGTTTCAAAGAATGCTAAAATTCAGACCCATCTAATCAAGGTCTCAACTTATAGTAAACCCAACTTTACCGAAACAAAGGCCAGTAAAGTTGGCATGAAACTACTCTAAAAGTAACTGTTTTGCAAAGCAACGTTCAGAATGGCCCAGAAGCACTAGGATATAGATTATAATTTCAAATACTTAAAAACAAAAACATGTAGTCCCATTTTTTAAATTAGACAGGAAACACCTATAGCAGAATTCACTAAATTCCCCAACAGGAATAATCGCACTTGAGCTTATACACTAATGATGAGAGAACTAGATCAAACATCCTGTTATTAGAAAAATATTGCTGTACTGATTACTGGATGGGACTATTTTGCTTCCTGCCCAATCCAATGCAGACAAGTCAATGTACCTATCTTGTAAAACTGTCTGAAAGCTAACACGTATTATAAGTTTTCCACTGATCATGAGATTTCAAAATGTCTCCAGGTAGAGCTCACTTCAAGTACCTACCCTACAAAAAACTGCAGCCTGCAGAGAACGAGTCCACACCAAAATGGGAAATTTCCAGTGCAAATGCTTTTAAGTAGAAACTAAAGATATTAAAGTTGTAAAGATTAAAATGAAGTGAACTCAGGAAGGAAATTTACTATGGAAATGAGACCAAGTATTCTAAAGGTCCATAGTAAACTGTAGAAACATCCGCTAGAGTATGCTAACAGGAACGTCCTCCTAAAAACAGCTATTTATTCTTACATTCAAAATTTAAAACCTTAAGTCTACAACAAATCGATTTTAAAAATATTTTTAGGGTGAAACTGTAATCACTTTATTCTCAAGTTAGAACTGTAAAAATAAATGCACATAGAAATATTTAAGAATTAAATTTAGATGACTTTTGTATCTTGTAATAATAAGCAGTCTTATCCTCACTATTCAGATTATGAAATCACTGCCCAATTTCCCTCAACCTGGGAGATAGAAAAGAACAGATGGGTGACAAGTGCAGACACCAAAAAAGGTTTAAAGACCTTAAGATTTTTTTTTTGTTTAAAAAGAAAAATGAGTATCTGTAACAGGATGAAACTGGGTGATTGGGCAGTCTTTTTAATACATCATCCATTAAATGTAAACTTAAATGACCTCAGTAAAATCTATTTTCAGTGGATAATTGGTCGTAACCTAAAACATTCATTAAATACAGTTAATTGTCCATATTTTCCTAACAGGTCACTTAAACACTTGTAGTTATATTAGCTACCAGAGCAAGTATAATTCTTACAGGAGTCAAAACAGTGACCTTCAACCTAAGTTCATGGTCCTTTCAAATTAATGAAAATAATGCTTATGTAAGATTTGAAATATGTAATGGAGTATAGTTATAGTTTAATCTTAGTTTGCCACTATTAGCAGTGAAATTGAACTATCACAGTGCCAAACAGAAAATGTAATTTACATCAAAAACATTTTTATTCTGTATGCGAAACTGACTCATTTTTTATTTTCCCTTCAGCCTACTGCTTCTAAGTCTGCTTTATCTCCAATATAAACTGGGCGGATTTCAAGAATACAGTAATAAGTAAAGCTAATGTAAAGTTTAAATGTTATCCCAACTGGGTTCTTAAATTGTATTGTAATTAGTACACATACAAATCAACTATCTGCAAATACTGGCCCTCTAAACTCCAATGGTGGTGAATACAAACTCCTGGAAAACTCAAATATAATCCTAAAGGCAGAAAAATGAACATTTAGGAAAAGGGAGTGATAAAAAGAACAATACTCAATCTACCAGCCTTCCAAAGAGAAATCATGCAATTGTGAATACATGTCAACCAACCAACTGTAATTAACATTCCAGCCAAATCACACAAAATAAAAAATCTGCTTTAAGAGCTGAAGTGGAAAGCCACATCAGCCTGCCTCTGAATACTACATATCCAATTCTTATTAAAGTTTTATTTACAAATATGGTTGGTGGTAAAACATACATTTTTGCATTAATACATATTCACAACGCTATTTTAAAAATGGTTTTGCTTTAGACATCTCCAGAATAATTCAGTATAACATGCAAGACAATTTAAACACAAGATTTTAAATCATGTAATCTTCACGTTTAGCAGTAAACTTAGAATTCCAAAAACATTGTCTTAACAAAAACAAATCAAATTTGAAATTACAGTAATATTTTTTCTTGCCCAGATAAAAAAATATCATTACTAACTATATTAAGCTTTAACTGGCCAAACCAATTACATGCATTACCACAGACCAAAAACCATGTAATGGCATCTGCTTTGCCCAAAGTTCACAATGCCTAAAAAGGTTTTATATCCCAGGTATAAGAAATCCTACTATACTAATGTCTAGAATTTCCTGGGGAGTCAATGGGCAACCAACCAAAACACAGCTTCTGCAAGTTATGACTACTGAAACCTTTATAATACAAAAATAAAATTTAAAAGTTTTACCATTCTTCCCGCTGTGCCGTCGCTGCTTCAGAGTGTCGTGGGGAGGAGTTTGAATGGCTAGGGAATTAACAACCGGTACAGCAACCAATCAAAATTCTAGTTTTAGTTTTTGACACTGTTAGGGTTAAAAACTTTAATTCATTTACACTTCAGTTCAACAGGAGATAACTACAAAGGCAGCTGCTTTGTAATTTCAAAAATCTGGAGGGGTAACAGAAAGCCTGCCCCAAACAGCAAGTTATACCATTAATCATTTTAGTGCCTCTGCCCAAAGAACAGAATTCAGGGGGGAAAAAAATTAAAGGCTTAAGTTTCCAAATATTTAACATATTCCTTTCTTAAATTAAACTATATGTTACTCAAGATTAACTAATTAAGAAAAGCTAGTTTCCCATCCCACCTTCACTCTCCCAAAGCAAGCACGATCAGCATAACAACAGGACAAGTCTGCCTGGGCTGAGATTATTAAATCCTATCTATACTCCAAAGGCTCTCTCTCCTCCCTCCAAATATTGCGTTCTTTCCCAATAAAGAAAATTATGTTTTCTAACACTGGGTTAAGGCGATATTTTACTGTTTTTACCTTCCAACACCTTTCTCCTTGTTACTGTGAAAAAAATTCTCACACACACTACAAAAAGGAATGGAAGCATTAATCCAAGATCGGTAGTCAGTAACGGGAAAGAAAACCTAGCCAAGATCCCCGATTTAGTCCCTCCAGCTAACTCCTGTATTATGCTCCCGCCTCTCCCAATTGCTCAATTTTACTGTATTTAGTCCAGCTTGAATATATACAACTAATTCCATTTGGAGGAAGCAAGTTACTACTTAAAAACTTGCACCAAAAAAAAAGTCATGCCATAGCACAATATGGGATTTGTTCATTTTTGAAAGAAAGCTGGTGGGCCTCCTTTAACAGTGTGGTAAGAGCGGGAAGGAGAGATCAAGAGAGACTAAAAAAGGATCCTCGGCAACTGGTGGGGAAAAAGAGGTTTTGTAAAAAGTGGAAACTGCACAGAAAAAGTAAAATAGGTGAGAGTTCAATCTGTACAAACTGAGGAACCCAACAGCTGATAGCGCGAAAAGGGTGCGCGGTTAGACTAACTCGGCGGGTGGGGGAAGGGCAGCCTGCAAACCGGAGGTAAGAGATTAGAAAAGCTCCAGTCAAGTGCAGGCCCCGCCGACCAAGAACTTAAGAAAAGACCGTGGAGCAAAAACAACGTACCAACAGGCGATTTGGGGGGAAATTCACCTATCCCAATTTGTTCACCTAAACTGAAAGTTAGGGACTATGTAAGCAAGCCGTTGTGCGATAAGTGTGTAATGGAAAAACGAAGAGATGGAGACGACTTATTCAAAATACAAAAAAAAAAAAAAAGTATTTGGCCTGAAGCCGAAACGGGAGCAGCAGAGGTGGTCAGCATACACGTTCCCCAAAGCATGTGCTTATAAAAATAAAATTGCAGCGTCTCAGGATGCTAGAGGGGCACCAAATAAACCTTAGTTATACGGGCTTTTTTGTCTGCGTTTTTTGCCCGAAACTTCAGAAAACGGGGAACAGAGCCGAGAAAAGAGAAAAAAGGTACCCCTCGACAGGCGGGAAAAAATCCTGGCGGTTAAGTCGGTGGGAGGAGACCCATGGCAAGGGAGGGAAGGAGGGCGGGCCGGGGAGCAGCATGGTGACGGCTAAAGGTGGAAACGTGGGTGATGGGGGAGGGGGGCGACAAGCAGGCAGGGGGACAAGAATATGAAAGCCCCAGGGAGCCCAACGAGAGAAGGGAAGAATCGTGCAAGGAGTCTTCATAAGGGCCTGGAGTGCGGGCGGAGCGGGAACGAGGCCTAATGGCGGAGGACAGGAAGGGGGAGGGGGACTAGTTGGGCCTGGCTATCCCTAGGCCGCCCCTTACTCACCCTTCATCCTCCTCGTTCTTGCTGGCATCGATCTTCGCCCCCTCCGACTCGGCGCTGCCCCCTTCGGTGCCTCCGGCCGCGGTTCCGCCCCCGGTCCCGGCTCCGCTTCCCGCCGCCGCCACTGCCCCCTGCGCCGCCGCCACCATGGCTCCCTCCTGCTCGCCCGCTGAGCCGCCTACCGCCGCCGTTGCCACCGCCGCCGCCCCGTCCCCGCCGAACTGCTCCTCCGACATAGTGCTACTACCTCCGCCGCCGAAGAGACTACACCCGCCGCTGCCGCGAACCGAAACTAGCAGCAAAGTAATCCCCGCCGCTGCCGCGCGCTCGCTGTACCGCGCGAAGCACACAACACGACAGAGAAGGCGCGCGTGGCTGCAAAGGCTCCTGCGCCTCTCCCTGGCCTGCCCCCCTCGCCTCCCACTCTCGCGCAGAGCGCACTCCCGCTCCCTTCGGCTACACTAAAAAAGAATAAGCAGCGGCGGCCGCTCTTGCCTCCTCCTCGCTTTAATGGCGCCGCCGCGGACCACCTAAAATGGCCGACGGAAGAACGGCGCGTCCCGATCACGTGACGCGCGAGCGCGCCCTTTGCACCTCCCCCGCCCCCTCTACCGCTATTTTTTCTCCCCCCTTCCTCCTCGGTCCCGCCCTCTCGCTCCCTTTTTATACCTTCCTCGCACGCGCCGCGCCGCACAGCTTGGGGCCTTTAAAAGGAACCGGAAATGGCGTTCGATAAGACGGCCGCGCGAGGATCATCGAGAACAAGGAGCGCTGTTTCGAAGGCGCGGCTAGAGATGCCCCTGCTTCTGCCCCCGCCCTTCGGAGGGTTCCTGGAGTCCGCTCACCCAGCTACCCCCTGCATCAGGCGGGAGCCCGGTCGTCGGGTAGGGTTGTGGTGTCACCTCCCGGAAGGCGACTGTGCGCTTGTCGCTTTGGGGTTGCGGAGGGGAGGCATGCACTCGGCGGCTTCTATGTCCTAGAAATGCCCAGCCCCAGAAAAGAAGGAGGCAGCCCTGAAGTTTCGGCCCCGTGCCTCCGGCTCTGTCCAGAGTTGCGCCCGGAGCGCCTGGCTCGCCGTACGCGGAGCGAGGCGCCGCTGCGCGCGTGCATGGACTGCCGCAGATCCTCTGCCCGCTGTAGTCACCCGCGACCAGGTGACATTGAGGTTTCCCCGGCTGTCGCCGCCGCGTTTTCCGACTCGGGGCGGGCTCTCTAAGACCGCTGAGAATTAGGAGTTCTTTTTCTTTTAAGATTTGCTTTCCAAATAAGATTTTTCCTTGCCTGCTTTTCTCCTGAATTTTTTCGTCTAAAGAAATAGGTAACTTGCATCTTTTAAAGAACTGGGATTGTTTTGTTTTGCTTTATTTGAAGATCTTAAAACCAACCACGATTCTTTGAAAATAGTGGGAAATGTGTTAGATCAACCAAGATTTCATTTAATTTAGCGAGTTTTAGTTTTTGTTCTAAATAGAATATATAAATTCTACGAATCATCTTTACAAGGTTTCTGAGTTTGTTGTGGGATTTGGGTGTGTTTTTTTTAAACACCGCTAGGAGTTACATGCAGGGTAACAGTAAAGTTCTTTTTAATAGACCTATTAGAAGTCCCAAATGCTTTGGCTGGAAACTAGATTATTCGAGCTTTGGGATTTGCAGTTTCCTGCAATACACCCAGAAAAAAAATAGTTTTTAGGTACTTAGGCAACAAATATTTGCGTGTTTAGCATGTACCCAAGCACAAAGAAAACAAAGATGAGTGCAAAATACAGCAAAGAACTCAAGAGTTTAAATATTTGTTTTCCACCGTGTAATTAAATGAATTTGTCAATTGGATATTATCCAAAAATCTCAAAGGAAGATTAAAAATATCTAATTTTTATTGTTAATCAAGTTAGCAGAATTTGCATTACAGAATAATTAAAACTCGGGTACAGCTAAGTTCTGAAAACGTCTTAAAAATGTAATCTCATTGAATTCCTGTATTAAGCAAATCACACACAGGCAATGCCAAAAACAGGTATCTTAGACCAAGTGGTAGTGACTTCACCTGTAAAAGTAGTAGCCAAGGAGAAAGTGGGTATTGTGCTCAAGCCAATATTCCAATTTAGAGACAAATCACCTAAAGGGAGGTGTCTTGAATCTTTTCTGTCTTCAAGAGAGGATTTATTTGCTTTAGACATGCCTCACCTTTTAGTAATAGACTTTCCCAAAAGGTCCATTTTAATTAATATGTAGCTCAGTAGTTTCTGAACTTCTTGGAATTTTTAAAAAATTTTTATTTAAAAGATAAGAATGATTTTAAAGCTAATACCTTTACTATGCTACATGAGTATGTAAGATGCCATGTTACTCATATCTATATGTAATGGCCCAAATCTCTGCAACCTATGCTCCTACATCGCCCGAACATTCCGTCTTAGAACTTATTTAACTTGAACCTTAGTTCTTTTCACATTCTTCATCTGCCTGGTAAACTTATTCATCCTTCAATAATCAAAAGCTACTTCTGTGAAGCTTTTTCTGAATCTCTGAGGCAGAATTAATCATCCATTCTCACAGTCTTTGTCCTTACTGCTGTTATTTTTAATATGCAATTGTACTAGATTATGAGTTCCTGGAGAGCAAAGACAGTGTGTTCTGTGTGTCCTCCCAACCTCACTCACAAACATACACATGTGTACATACAGTAGACTGTTAGTTAGTTGAATTATTTTTACACGACAAAATACTAGATATTTCTAACTAGTTAGATTTGCGGCCTTTCAGGCAAAGTAGGTACACTTCCAGAAACTCAAAACGGTTCCTCTCCCAACTATCCCATTTCATCTCTGGCGTAAAAACACTTCCTCAAACCACTTGCTGACATGTGGATTCCTTAAGGAGAAAACCAAACCTTTATTTCACATTTATAGGTAAGAATTTAATGTTTAAGTGGCTGAAGATTATATACTGGTGCTGTATTAGACTGGCCCAAACCACTGCTAGGAAACAGTATCCCCTCTCAGTGTCCATGACATCAAAAATTTCATAGCTTTAGGAGGTCGCAGTGTATTTCAGATAACACACTGCAATACTGGATCCTCATTGACTTCAACCTTTGTGAATAACTTTAGAAAAAAGTGGAATACTTAGAAGAAGCAAAAAAAAAGTTCATTTGAGATTAAAATGGAATTACTTTTACCCAGGATAAGATGTACACACCTATGTTGCTGAAATTCAATTCAAGAAGTCACAGTTTTAATTTGCTAAATATACTCTACAAATAGGGCAAGTATATCCTATGCTGAAAAATTTTAAAGTGGAATATGCATTCCATTTGGCAACCTAAAATGAACAGTGTCCAGAAGAAACAACAGGAAGAACTTATTTCCTATATAAGGTACACACTTGAGCTCTTCTACAACCATGTTAAACAGCCACTTACTTGCAAAAGCCCATCAGTAGGATTTAAGCATTTTGTTGAAGCATTAGCTTGTGATTTTAGATGGTGACCAATTGCAAAAAAGTGAACAATCTGTCCTTCCTAGTGATCAGGAAGTTCTCACTTCACTTAGAGAAAATTGAGGCCCTATCACTGAACTGTCAGATTTTACTTAAGCAAATCTATTGTAGAATCTGAATTCTGCTTAACCACAGATGTCTGTCTATATGTTGCTGAAATTCAATTAAATGATTGTTGGCAGTGAGCTGCCCTTTTTTTTCTAAACAAGAAAGGGTTAAATGAAACCCACCCACCCATGTGCTCCAGACAAAAATTAAGGAGTCCTTAATGTCACCCAATACATTCAATTAACCAACTCCTACCTCTAAAATATATCTTGATTTATCTAAATGCTTCATAGAACATAAAATAGTAGGGTTATTTCTAGTTGGGTTTATTCACATTCAATCATGCAACACACGGCACAGGTACATTTCTGGTGCTGGCAATATAACTAAAACACAATGGTCTACAGCCATGCCACCCTGAACAAGCCCGATCCCGTCTGATCTCGAAAGCTAATCAGGGTCGGGCCTGGTTAGTACTTGGATGGGAGACCACCTAGGAAGACCAGGTGCTGTAGCATAAAAAATAAAACAGACAATGTAGGTGATCTCATGGAACTGAAATTTCAGTGGGAGAGGCAAACAACAGACAAAATAAGTAGATGTGTAACAATTTTAGGTAGTGATAGGAAGAAAAATAATAAGGTGCTAGCTAGGGATAGACTATATACTATTTTAGATAGGGAGAATTTAAGGCGGTAACTTTTTGAGTAAACCCTGAAGGAAGTGACAGCCATACACATAGCTTAGGGAAGACTAACAGGCAAAAGCAGACGTGTACTTGGCACTTTCAGTGAATGTTGGAGGCCTGTGTGGCTGAATGCTGGGAGGAAAGCAGAATAGGTCATATCTGAGAGATATCCAGGAATAAGGTCACTCAAGACCTTGTAAGCTGCCTTTAACACTTTGCTTTTATTATAAATGTGATTCGAAACTACATGAGGATTTTGAGCGGGAGAAGGGAATGGCTTGACAAACTTTTAAGTGGCCAGAATAATCCAGATAATTATAATCTGAATTATAATCCAGATCATTCCGGATGTTGTATGGACAATAGGCTGGGAGGGTATCAGGAATGAGTTAGAAGGCCACTGTCATGAGCCTTATCTGACAAGAGGCAAGTCTACAAATAGAGTGTTATTTAAATGTGGTCATGTAACTATTTTACAATAACTTCCTACAAAGAAAAACATGCTCTGATGACAACAAAGGATCATTAAAACAACTGAATTCATATTATTGATATTTCCAATAAAGAATAAGGTTATTTTCATTAAATTAAGAATTTTTTCCTTCTTTTTCTCCGTCCTTTTGAAGTTCTGGGATGAAATTTTGATTAGCTACTGCAGGTAGGGTTTTTTCCAGAGCCTTTTCATAATCTCGCATCAGGCATTACAATAAGTATAGTATTTTGACTTGAACTGAGTTCCGGCATCTTGGATACTCCACACTTCTTTTTCCAGGGACCAAGGCTAAAGCCAAATAGTGTCAGGTTTTGTTTCATAGTGTAGTTTTCAGATTGTTTTGCCTGCTAATTTATAATTGTCCCACTTAGTTCATAGGAGCTACTACAGTTCAAGGGAATAATTATTGAAAGAGAACATAATACAGAAAACTTGGGTTTTCAGATTAAGGTTCAACTAACATATTGAAAGCCTCAAACAAAGGAATGTATCTCTTGATTAGAGCCTTGTCCTTTGTTGCAGTGGCTCTGAGTTATTTGATACTCCTTATCCCATACAAACTGCATGAGAATAATCACTTCCTTACATCAAGACTGAGAGTTTTCAGAACAGTTGCTGAAAAGTCACATTTTAAAAAGTGAAACATAATCAAATAGTCACCCCAATTAGAGTGCCCCTCAGACTGGATTTCCTTTGTAGGTAGAGAAGCCACCTGAACTTTTGTGTGACCCTGCCATCCCTACCCTGTACTGGGAGGGTGCCTTTCACAGTCTTCCTGACTGTGGCTGTCAACTCTACCCCTGCGTGCCAAACCTCAGGCAGGGAGGGGAGCACAGCTGGAGCAGGGACTGGCTCAGCTAGAATAGGTCCAGTCCTAGGGGCTTTTCAGAATTTGAAATCACCCTGGCCCCAACCCCAAGCCTGGCTCTCTACCCACTGCTCACCTCCCCAAGTTAAGGCTTTAGCCTATCAGAAGCTCTTGATATCATCACTGGGACCTCTAGACGCCAACTCTTGCCTGTCAACACCAACTTGTAGGGGGATTTTAATCTGTTTTAACTGGTTCATGTAGATGTTTTGGCTGCTGTAGTAGACATTTGCTATTTGGGGCCCCCCAACATCGAGAGTTTCCCTTCTCTTAGTGAGAAGTCAGTTGGCCTGGTATAAGGGCTAGGGAACAACAAGTCAGCTAATCAGAATGAACTCAGCACCCCTGGTCACATCATTTATTTTGGGAAAAGCACCAGGCCAAAGTCAGCCAATCACATTGAAGAACTTCTTTTTGACATTTGAGTGAAATACTCTTTTGCAGTTGTCATTCATAAACAAAAGCATGTAGCCAAAGGAACCACCCAGAGCCTTTTACAACAGAAAGATGCCTGTGAAGTTAGGAGTCAAACAGCGTTGAAGGGTTACTGAGACATGGGAGGACAGGATACCAAGTCCTGGTCACATTCTTTGAGCCACCAGATCAATTTCTGCTTGCCACTCTCCCTGCCTCTAAACTTAGTTGACTCAATAATTTCCCTTTACTAAGCCAGTTTGACCTGCCAGTTTATCTCTCAAAATCAAAATCTTCTAACTATGCTGAATTGTTGTCAGCTTTGCATTACATCCACTCACTTACACCATCTCAGCTTTGCAGAGGAGTAGCGAGGAACATTTCCCGGAATCCCCTTCCTCTATGGTTCTGAGTAGAGTTTGCCAATGAGGGGTACTCACAGTAGATCTGGAAGACAAAGGAAAAAAGCTTTTATTGTCAGGAGATTGTGACAGCTTCAAAGAATTCTCTTCTGCTTGGAGACTCTGGCAGTTTCCAGCTTCTCAAATCTCGCCACAAGTTCTCACATTGCAATGGTGACAGTCAAACACAATGGTTTCTCAGACTTCTGTGCAAATTCCTGCTTTGCGGTCAATGTGACCATAAACAGCAGCTTCTCCACAAGCTCTGGCTTCTTAATTTATCTATGAGTTCTGGCTTCATTTGCTCCAATGCTTCAAGCCCAAATCATTAGTGAATGTTCTCTAATCCTGCTGCAGCTCCCAGACCTTCACTCCTCCAGTTTATGCATTCATCTAACTCGTAATCGCTACATTAAATTTCTTTATTCCAGAATACTTGCAGCAGCATTGTTTTTCCTCACTAGTTATTGGTAATGGAAGTGGTTTCCAGGACGCACAGAACTTTAAGGGTGGGAGTTCGTTCTCTAATTAGATTTCATTAGATTTAAAGGACCCCATTGCCAGTGATATAGTAGTCCATGGTATACAATGACAAATGGTCAATTATCACCTTGGACTACCAAGAATTTGCTGCAATGTGATAATATAGTGGAAATAAAGGGTACAAGGACTGTGGAGTGGGGCGGCCATTTCAGATTAATACTAGAGAACTTAAAGAAAATGATCAGTTCAGGTGTAAATTCCTACTTCAAGGTCTAGAAGGTTTCTTACCTGCGGGGAGGCGGTGGAGGAACCTTACCTGATGTAACCATTGGGTCAAGATTTCTGAAAAACAAACCCCCAAAGTGACCAGGAAGATAGCTGAATTATAAAGTAAATTGAATGCACTTTCATGATCTATGTTAAAGTATTAATCAGGAAAGAATGGAACTAAAAATTAGATAGGGATACTTGGACAGATTTCCATGAAGCTGAGGACCTCAAACCCCAAAATTTTGCTGAGCTTTCTTTGCCAACAAAAACAACTTTTCCTACTGTGGTAGGCTGAACAATGGTCCCCAAAGATATCCACTTCCTAATCCCTAAAACTTGTAAATATGTTACCTTATATGGCAAAAGGAATTGTGTAGCTGTAATTAAAGTTCTTGAAATGGGAAGATTATCCTGGATTATCTGGGTATGCTCAGTGTCGTCCCAGGGTCATTATATGAGGGAGGCAGGAGATTCAGAGTCAGAAAGAGATATTTGAAGAAGATACACTGCTGGCTTTGAGGATGAAGGAAGGGGATCACATGCCAAGGAAAGCATGTGGACTCTAGAGGCTGGAAAAGGCAAGGAAAGAAATTCTCTCAGCCTCCAGAAGGAACACAGCTCTGCTGACACCTTGTTAGCCCAATGAGACCTACAGAGTTGTAAGATAATAAATTTGTGTTGTTTTAAGCCTGTAAATTCGTAGTAATTTGTTACAGCAGCAATATGAAGCTGCTCCATCTGGAGACTAGCCTCCCCTTGCCTGAAGAACCTGTAAAGACCTATCCTGAAGTAGTTGCTTTGCAGAGGAATGTTGATCCTCTCAAGAACCATACCTATCACCTCTCATTTCATTGCTTCTAGACTAATAACTAATCTTCAAATCCTGGAAGACCCCAACAGAACAAGTACACATTACATAACCTATGGTGTTGACCATAGTTTCACAAATCTAGAAAGCTACTTGTAAAGATTGCTAAAACATCTCTCAAAGGTGATACAGTATTTGTTCAAGGGACTACAGCATCAACATTTTTTTTTTTGGTCTGCTGATAATTTAACTGTATGGCTGATAGTCTAGGTGACATACAGCTCTATTTATGGGAGCTGATTTTTTTTTCAGTATTACACCACGGTTATATGATGATGGTAATGATCCAGTAGAAAGACAAAAACTGGTGATGTATGTGGAAATGAGAGGATTATTGCAGAAGCCAGATTCTTAAGTAGGTGAGAGGAGATGGGATCCAATGCACAAGATGGAGTAGAGATGGTTCTTTTAGTGCATAGGAGGGAAGGAAGATTGCATGAATACAGACGTAGATCCACAGATAGGTTTGGTGGTAAACAGATAATTAGTTCTGATTCCTTTTATTTTTTTTTTTTCAGACAGTTAAGAAATGTCATTAGCTGAGAGTGAACAGGGGTGAAGATAGAGAAGATTTGAGAATATTAGGTAAATTGGAAACACAAATTCTCTAGATTCAGGAAATAAAAGACTTTTAAAAATGTTGATCATGACAGGGCTCACATAGAAGATTTTGGATAATGCTAAAATTTTGAAGTTTGGATACTGGGTCTCTAAGAAGTTGGACAGAGGGTAGGAGCAGCCTTTTTGCACCACATGAATCAGAGAAGCTGAGAACATCGGTTTGAGCATGAAGCAGGAGAGAGAGAATGAAGCAGATGTATGGAAAGAACCAGAGACCAGAGGCCATATGGTCCTGACAAGATGCAAATGGTATGTTGATGACATACCAGTCACTGACTTCAGTCAGCTAAACTTACTCCTTGGGTTATTTGCAGTACTCCTGGTTCTCCTAGATTCACAATTTACACGAGCAAAACTAAGTAGATTGCTGTTATTGTAACTGAAAACCTTGATCAAGAACAAAGATAGATCAAATGCTATGCTGAAATCAGGATATAGTGTGTATATAGCATTTCACTAATATAGTATAATAACCAGTTCTTTCAGAAAATAATTTAAAAGGCAGTGACATGAAGCTGGATAATTATTTAGTGATTTCATGCAGACTCAGGAGACCTGGGGGCGGGGGGTGGGGGTGGCGGGAAAGGGAGGAGTGGCGGGAAGCAGTAATCACTACATACGATCCAGCTGTAATTTTTTTAATCATTAAAAAAACGTATTTAATTTGAAGAGCAATGTAAAATAAAGACAAATCACTCATAACACTACCTTCCTAATATAACCACTCTGAGAATTTTGATGTGTTTCATGTCAGTTTTTTCCCTTATGTATTTGCTCTTAAGCTGAAATTATAGTGTAAAATATAATTGCATATTCTACTTTTTCATCAGATATTATGCCATACATGTTTCCTATGTTGCTGCATAATCTTCATAGCTAAATTGTAATGGCTGACTAATATTTTATTGAATAGATACATATACCATAAAAATAACACTGATTATCTAGTACCCAGCTTGAAATTCCAAAAAGAAATTCCCAACTTATTGAATGTGGCTATTTTTATCACTAAAGAGAAGTTCTCTTTTGTAGGATTGGGAATAATCAGACTTCCCCATTTCCTGTATCCCTCAAGATTAATGTTCACCTTTTTCTTGGATCTATTGTGGGTCAATCACCCTTTGATTAATAATTCAGCCTCATAGTTACCCTCATATGAGGGAGATGTTATCCTTCATGGCAGCCATAAATGTTCAGGCCACTAGAAATCCCTAAAATTGTACGTTAATAAATTAATAGATTGGCATTTTGATTTTTACAGTGGCAGAATCTGTACCTAGAAATCTGAGTACCAGATTTGGTCTGTGGTGGGCATACTTAAGTACTGCCACCCTGCGGTCCCTTTTGGGGAGGTTTATCAGCCCCCTTCATTCCCAACTCTGTCTTCTGAGCTTTTGCCTCACTAACAATGGAAGAACTCAAACCTGAAACTGGAAAACAACAACAACAACAACAAACAATTGCAGAATAATTTGCAGGAAGTAGCCAAGAAGAGAATAGAGTGATCGCATCTATACTCATAGCTTCAAATACCACCTCATGTTGATAGCTTCGGGTTTCTGTTCATTGCTATTCTATGTCATTTCAGATGGCATCCATTATATAGATTTAGCATTATCTGGACTCCCACCCCCGCCCCCTTCAAAATTTAACTTAAAGCCCTCTTGATAAGTTTGGCATGTTTCTGGGAAAATCTGTTTTCCACTAGTCTTTTAGTGATGAACTCTATCCCTAGCCAAGAGACTAGTTTTCATTATCCAAAGATGTGATACAGGAAACCAAATTCTATGCAGCTAAACATCTGCATACCATATTGTTCTTCCTTCACATTGCTAACCTTCTATTGAAAACAGTTAAGAATGCTGTTTGTACTCCTAAGTGCTTCATGTTTTGATCCAGCATTTTGAAGTCCCTTAATGTATATCCTCCGTCTCTTCTGTAGTGGGTGGATGACCTTCCCTACAAACCAGTAAAAGCAGATTATGATGGCCGAGTTTGAGGAGACTAGACCATACATCACTTAGCAACAAGATACTCCAGGAAGACAGTATATCTCCCCACGAGCCACAGCAGGGACCAAGGCTGCCTCTGAGCTCTCCCTCAGGAACTTGCCAAATATCATTGAGCAAAAAAGTAGTTCACCATGTCCTTCTGTGTGGCAAGCAGCACGACAGGCCTATCACAGAGTCTGCCGGTCGAACAGCTCTTCTTTCTGGGCCTAGGAGCCAGTATCCTTACACTGTCTACCACTTGTGAAGCTTCATTATTGTATTTTGTTCTATATTATTTTTAGTTTAAAGTGCAAAAATAATATGTGAGTACAGTGTCACTTTTAAAAATCCAGAAAAACAAGTATATAGAGTAAAAGAAGTCCTCTTCACCTCTAACCCATTCCCACTCTCCAAAAATAGACAAACTTTAGAGTGGTACCACCATTCTGTACCAGCATTCTGTCACCTTCAACGCATTGATGTATTCACCAACCAGGCAGCTTCCACTGAGGTTCAGTATTCAGAGTTTTTATTGGGGCTTCATTATGTAGGCATGATTGATTGACTCATAGGCCAGGTGAATGAACTCAATCTCCAGCCCCACTCCCCTGCTTAGAGGCCAGAAGTCTGAGCTGGCTCAAAGCCCGAAATCTCTAATCACATGACCAGGTGTCATCCTGAAGCTATCTACAGGTCCATCATGAGACCTCTTGGCATAAAATCAGTTATGATCCAAGGGGCTCATGAGAAATAATGACCCT
>NW_011888837.1:9324503-9326939 GCF_000151845.1 Pteropus vampyrus
AAATGAGTGAATTGTATGGTATGTTCTATGAATTATATCTCAACAAAGCTGTTGTATAAAAAAATAAATAGAAAGTTGCTGATTTTAGTATGTTTATAAGTGCCTTTCATTTTGCTTTTAGGAATAAAAATTCCAAAATATTTGTGAGCAAAAAGAATAAAATTCCAAAGGAAAATGTAGGAATGTAGTTAGCTGAGGTATTATTCTTTCTGGTTGAGTTTGTAGGAATCTTCAGTTTATTATATAATTTTTATTGATAAAGTTCATATTCCCAATTGTTGAATCAGTTTTTAATTTTAAGGAATGTGTGTCACAACTGCTAATTGACAGGAATTACACTTGTGCTAGAGGGGAGAAATGCACATATATATATGTGCTAGTGGTTTTTATGCATGCCTCTATCCCTTTTTCTCTATAGTGTACTACTTTCTAAAATCAAAGATCCTCTTTAAAATAAAACATTGTATATTTAAGACGTCCCCAGGGACGTTAAGCACATGTGTAATGTTAAGCACATGGCTCTTCTAAACTAAAAATAAAAGTAAAAATTTGAATTCCGTATAGGTGAAATGATAGGCTGACATTTCTAGTCCAGAATTCTCAGGACTTTTTACTTCATGAAGAAAGAGCTGGTCATCCTTGGACACCCAGAAGAACTGCTGGGTTACCCTACACACCAACTTCGAGACATTTTTCTTTTCTTTCCTTTCATCCCAGAAGTACTATATTTTTCACTTGCTCTGTGCTGCATCTACAGCAGTTTTTCTTATTCATTTGCCAGTGAAAAATTAAATTTCCCATCATCTGTTTTTCCTAACATCCTCTACCTTCCACAACCCAAGGTCCTCAATATGACTCCAGATTCCCACAGCCACTCCTTGCTGCAATCATTTTTCCATAGTCCATAAATTTTCCCTACCTCATTTCTCACTCTCATTTTCTTATTGCTTGTCTCCCAACTGTTGGCTTAAAAAGATAGATACAGAGAAAGTAACTTAAATATGTGTTTGACTGATAGTCTTTTTAACATTCTAATAGAAAAGGTAATACCTATTTTTAAATTAATTACTTTTAAAATAAAAATGTTTACATATTATAGAAAATTGATAAAGTATGGATTTTTTGTGTGTGTGCTTGCTATTTGGGTTAAAAAAGAAGAAAAAAGTTCTTACTGTAGTTTAAGGAAAATTTGAAGAATGCACAAACTGAATTATTTCCAATTGAGAACAAATCTTTGCATTACTTGATGGCTGTTCCAAGAAGCCCAAAGATATTTTAAACACAAAAGACGTCTTAATATTTTTATTGTTCTGAATATAGGGCCTACTATAGTAAAGATAAAGTCTAGGAGAATTATCAGAGGAGACAATATATGAACAAATGATTTTTTTCTGGTCAATTCACCTTTAAAAGTTCTCAAGTAAGGGGAAAGGGAAGGAAACAGAAGAGAAAAAAACAATGAGTAGGAGCCAAAAGTCATAGTTTTTAAAACCACAGCAATAAGGAACAGTGATTGCTAGGAACTTAGAGCTTAAAAGTTAGGAATTTTTGGTCAAAATTATTCAAGAGTATTCCAGAAGTCCAGAGAATTAATAGAACTCTTTGGTGATTAAAAAGTACATCTGATATCTGTGCACGTACTAAGTTGGTTATTCTCCAAAAAGTAAATCCAAATTCTAATTTGACTCTTTTTTTAGGAATATTATCCGTGTAACAACTTGTAGTAAAGAATTTGTAAGCTTTTCTTAAAAAAGTATTTATTTATTTATTTTTATGGTGACATTGGTTAACGAAATCCAATATTTCAGCTGTACACTTTAACAGTAAGGCATATTTATATTTACACTGTGTGTTCACCTCCCATAGTTAGATTTCCTTCTGTCATTACATATTTGATCCCCTTTCGTAAGCTTTTTTAATGAATAAATCTACTGACATTGATTATACTTTAAATTTGTTTTTACCATTTATAGATTCTTGAGTTAATCATACTAAACATTTACATGTGTGTTTAGACATGTACATGAGTATATAAATTTATCATAAAATTAAAGCTTTTAACTTTAAGATAAAGTTAATCTGATAAGCATATTAAATAAATAAATGTGTTTACTACTTTAAATTACATTTAAATAAATCAATAATTTATTTAAGAAACAGACAAGCTCTATCTATTATCTTGTATACATATTCACATTTCTCTGTAATTATTATAAGTGTAGTCTTTATTATTTTATTAATTAGTACCTTTGACTAAAGTAACCAACTTTTGTTATCTCCAGACACAGAGAAGCCTAGAAGACAATAAACTAAGAATTTAGACAATAAACTAATTTTTTGAGTATATCTTTATAAATTTAAACTGGCAAAACAGACCTGTATATGAGATCATCCAAAGCATTGGCTCATTCTGTTAATTTATAGTTATTTTATAAT
>NW_011888837.1:9327619-9365755 GCF_000151845.1 Pteropus vampyrus
GCTCTTGACAGTTTTATCAAATCATAGAATAAAACAGAGACTAATTATTATTAGTCTCTTAATAATGAAAATGATGGATGTTTGAGAAAGGAGGGAGTCTTTCATTAAATTAAATGATCTTTCTTTTAGAAAGATAAGACAATCTCTTCATGAGAGGTTTTTTTTTCTTTTTCATTCTTACACATCTCTAAAATGAACAATCTTAGTTATGTCAATGTTCTTCAGAGTAGCTACTACAATTCCAAACCATTCTCTGAGAACTATGTCAGGAAGTCGTGCAAGTTTATTAATAGGCAGCCCGGGAGAAGATGGCTGACAGTTGGTCAAAAAATATAACTTAGAAGAGTTTTGGGCCCCTAACCCCAAGGATAAGTTACCTTACCTACTTACTTAAGAAATCAGCATGACTCTGAAGGGCCAAAAATAAAAGTCCAGATTCAGCACAAAACCCATGCAGTGAAAGACAGAGAGGCTTCAAGCAGAGAAAATTCAAGGGGTGTCATTTATGCAGATTATTACTGAGTCGAGGTCTTGGTTCATTGCAGCGCAGGTCTTGGCCGTATCTCAATGGAAACTGTTCTAGCCCAATCAGCCAAAGACCATCAAGGACAAACCTGTAGTCAAAATGAGGTTTACTCACTTGTTGCAACAAGAGAGACTGCATATGGGAGAAACTATAGGATGTCTTACTAAAAGGAAAAGATAAGAGTTTACAGGATTTGGGGAAAGAGTGACATTTAGGTGAAATTTAAATGAAGCAGTGTTTTGAAATTTAAATGAAACAGCCATTCAAAAAAGAGAGTTGTTTTGATGCTTTAACTGCACCATGCCCTTGGGGCAAACATTGTTTGTTAAATTTGCAGCTGCCTTGTATCTATTCTAGACTGATGCTTAACAGGGCATGTTTTTACTTTCTCAGGTTTAAAGGCTACAGAAGTGGTGAGATGGCGCTCTTTCTAACACTATTAAGGACACTACTAAGAAAAAATAGCATTGAGATTTTATAAACCAATTCTTACTGGTTTAGTATACTTAAGGAGTATAGTCTCATAGATACGTGGTCTTGATAAGCTTTTCCAAGGGGATCCAAGCTAGGGAAAACATCTCAAAACACAACACTGCAGTGTTGCGTACGCAAAAGGGCACAGGCTTTCTAGCCAGACTGGTTTAAATCCTGTCTGTAACAGGACAAAACATTGGAGGAGTTCTCTGTCCTTGCTGAGATTTTCATCAACAGATGTTCATTGAGCAAATTATTCCACCCTCTCTAAACTGAATTTCTCTCATTAGGGTTATTGTGAGAATAAAATAGGTTAACAAGTAAATATTTTTAGCACTGTTCCTGTCTCCTCAAACATGCTACCCATAGCCTTGAAATGTAAAGGAAAGTCTGGAGGAGGGTACCCTGGAATGATTGACGTTCAGGGGCCTAGCATATGGGAGAAGAAATAATTGCAGTATCCACAAGGGGAGCAGGTGTCTAAGGACAGTCTCTTAAGAATCAGAGATATATGGCATGTTGACTTTTCTTAGATGATCTTTTTCATGTTGTAAGATTTCTGAAATTAGGATACACCTTAAAATCCTATGTGTACATTTAATACAGTATTTCCTCAACATTTTTGGATCTCTTTATGGCTGCTTTTTATTTTAATTTTTAATTTTATTGCGTTGCAGTTAGTGAATATGGCCTGATTTCTGTCTTTCGAAATGTGTTGTAATTTTCTTTGTGACTTAAAATGTAATAATTTTTATAAATATTTCTTTGAATCAAGCTTGCTAATTGTATTACTCAAATCTTCAATGGCTTTATTTTTGTTTATTTGATTTATTGATTTTTCTGAGAAAAGTATATAAAAATCTCTCAATGATTCAGGATTTGTTAAATTTTCCTTTATTTCTAAAAATGTTTGCTTTATTTATTTCGAAGCTATTTCATTTGGTTATTAAGGTTGAAAACTGTTACATCATCCTGATGTTTTATACTTTTACTAGTATGAAATATTCCGCATTATCTCTTACTGCTTTTGACCTTAAATTCAATTTTCTCTGTTACCAGTATTATTAGTATTGTAATGCTGTATATTTTCTGATGTCAATATTTTTTGACCTTCACATATCATTTTCTTTTGGATATATCTCTTATGAATGGCATATCCAACATTCGTCTTTATTTTACCCATTCTGTCTTTTATCAGGTAAATTCACTTCATTCACACTGTGATTACTATTATGTTTAGACTTATTCCAGCCACTTGATCTATTCTTGTTAACTTTCTTTCCAGCGATGGCAGACAAATTCTGAGGTGACTCCCTTAATATCCCCTCTTTCTCATATTCACGCCTTTCTGCAATCACCTACCCTTTAGTGTGGGGGGACTTATTTGCTTCTAGCCAGTAGAAAACAGCAAAGGTGATGAGATGTCACTCCCGTGATTACCTTATCTTGAATAAAACTCTTCTTGTTGGCTTAATGAATCTGAATGGATAGTTTAGATTATTGAGGTAGCCAAAGCTTAAACTGCTTTGGATATTTAATAATTTTTCCTCCCACTATATAAAAGGAAAGTCAGAATAGTTTTAAATTAAAAAAGAAAAAGAAAAACTTATACTCCACGGTGTTATTTTATTAGTGGTTAATTGGCTAAACTTAAGTGTGTATCTGTGGGGTAACAAATGAATTATGGTATGGCCTTATGATGATTTATTATGTAGTCATGGATAAAATCTTGTTTTGAAAAAAAATCGCAGAATGTCAGGATTGATTAGAATGCCATATTTCCACTGAATAAAAGGTCTGGTATGAGAGGAAAATAAAAAACTTTTGTTCTTTTCCCTGTACATCTAAATTGTAGTAGGAAATAAATTTTTGAACTTATTTCACAAAATTGTCATTAATAAATAAAAACAAGGAAAAAATTAACAAATAAAGATAATATTTTCCAACCCATTCACCACCGCCCTGCCCCACACCCATCTAATATGAAATTAGGAGTACTTTTTATGCTGCTGTTTTGAGATTAGGACTTTTTTTATTACTTTTTTATCAATAAAAGTATTTTAATAGCATGATACCTTGATAAATTACCAATTCTTTTTTATAGATAAATATAATATAAATTTAAATCTTTGATTAATTTTATATGGATGGCAGTAAAACCATTTCCAATGTTTTTCATTTTATTTGTATTTTCTGAAATTATTTAATCTGAATCAATTTTTTGTTTTGAAGATGTGGTCATATTTCACCTATATCTAATTTTACCATTCAAGATTTTGCCACTATAATTTCTTTTTATGACCATCATGTCTGCCAAATCAAATTTTCCCATCTCTAATTTTGTGTACCTGAATTTTGCCAAAAAGATTTTCTTTGATTTTTAGTTAAGAAATGTTTTTCTTTTATCAATTGAAAGTTTTGTCTTTTAGTTTATTATTTCTAAACTTTTCTGGGCTAATTAAATTTTTAATAATATATAAAGATGTGCGGTTTTAGGTAAAATCATTTTTTTCATTTAAATAAATAAGTTTATTTATTTAAATTAGTTTCAAATATATAGTACATTAGTTAAACATCTATAATGTTCATAAAATGATATCCCCCCTAGGTTAAATCATTTTTATTTGATGTCATTTATACCAGTAATATTCATTTTTAATTTGATCAAATACTGATAATTTGTATTTTGTTCTTAGAAAATCTATGAGAAAATTATGAGCAATACCTTTTTGATCATTCAGGATACTTCCATTGTACTAGACGGTCTAGTATTTGGCCAATCTGATTTTTCCACATATTTAGGTAAATTTCTATGTAATGTAATAACTGCCCACTCTATGGCTAATACAAAGAATAAATAGTGGCATGTTAACCAATGTTAGCAGGTACAAAATGTTCTAAATGGCCCTTTAGATTATTCAGTCATTTTGGAGAGTAATATGACAACAGCCATAAAATTATACTACTTTGAGAAATGCATAAGAAAGAATTACTTCCATTCAAAAGAATAAAGAATATTATATGAAGATATTTACAGTCTCCTTCATAACAGTACAACTCTGAAAAACCCAAATCATAACCATGATCTTATAAAAAATGACAGAATGCATATGAGAATATATACTTCTTTATGAAAATTTATTTTTTCATAGTCAACATTCATTTACATTTTCTCAGAAATACACTACTTTTTTTTCATTTCTTTTTGTATCTCACCTTTTCTCAGGAATCACTTGTCTTCTACATTTAGTGTAGACTAGAATTTCCTTTAGTGCAAACTTCCTCATGGTGAAGTGTTCATTTCTTTGTCTTTCAGAAAATATCTTTATTCGCCTCCAACTGTGAAAAAATGTTTGACTGATAGAGAATTCTCGGACACAGTTATTCTCTTTTTGAACATTGAATATATCATTCCACTGTTGACCGGCTTCTATTGTATCCATTCAGAAGTCAGAAATTAGCCTTACTATTTAGCTCCTTCAGAAATAATACTTCTCTCCCCCAGTTGCTTGTTATTTTACTTTCTTATTATTTTTCATACTTTCAAATGGAAATTTCCAAACATACACTAGATTAGAAATAACTAATGTAACCCATCACCCAGTTGAAAAATTATCAATGTTATGCCAATTTTGCTTTTTCTGCCACTTGATTTTTATGTTGTAAACATTATATACCATATTATTTTAGCATAAATATTTTTGTATGTATCTCTAACAGGTAAGAACTTTCTTTAAAAGATAATTAAATACCATTATGACCTCTATGTTCAAATTTCTCTTAATATGTTTAAAAATTGTCTTGTCATTGTTGATAGTTTGCATCTGTTTCAAATAAAAGTATATGCTTTGTATTTATTGGATTGGTGTGTCCTTTTTTTTTTAGTAACAACTTTGGAGAGATATAATTCACATACCATAAAATTTTTCTTTTTAAATCTACAATTTAATGGCTTGTAGTATGTTCACAGTTGTGCAATCATCACCACTTTTGAAATTTTGCTTCACCCAAAAAAGGAATTCCATGCACATTAGCAATAATTTCTCTACTCTGTCTTTGCTTAGGCCCTGGGCAACTGTTAATCTATTTTCTGTCCCTATGGATTTACATATTTTGGACATTTCATATAAATGGAATCATATAGTATGTGACCTTTGGCGTCAAGCTACTTTATCACTTAGCACAATGTTTTCAAGTTTCATCCATGTTGTAGTATGTATCAGTACTTTATTACTTTTTATGGCCAAATAATATTCTATTGTACAGATATATTACATTTCATTTATCCATTCATCAGTTAATGAACATTTGGATTGTTTTCATTTTTTGTCTATTATGGGTAATGGTACTTTGTGTCTAAGTTTTTGTGTGGACATGTTTTTATTTTTCTTGATATATACCTAAGAGTGAAATTCCTGGGTCATATGGTAACTCTACATTTAACTTTTTAAGAAAATATCACATTGTTTTCCAAAGTGACTCCACCATTTTACATTCCAACCAGAAATATATGAGGGTTCTAATTTCTCCATATATTCACCAAAACTTGTTATTGTCTGTCTTTGTGATTTAGTCATCCTAGTGTATGCAAAGTAGTATCTCATTGTGGTTTTGATATTTGCATTTCCTTAAAGACTAATGATATTCAGCATCCTTTTATATACTTTTTGACCATTTCTTCACCTTTTTTGGAGAAATATCTATTCGGATTCTATGCCCATTTTATAATTGTTATTTGTCTTTTTTTTCTGAGGGTAAGAAACATTACATATACCTTATATATTCTAGTTATGAATCTTTTATCAGATGTATGTTTTGTAATATTTTTTTTCTATTTCATAGATTGTCTTTTCACTTATTTAAGTCCTTTCGAAGCACAAAAGTTTTTAATTTTGATGATATACAATTTATCTATATTTTTCTTTTGCACTTGTATTTTTAGAAAATGTTGCCTAATCTAAGGTCACAAACCTTCACTCCTTTGTATCTATGTTTTCTCCTAAGAAGTTTGTAGTTTTAGCTATTACATTTAGATCTTTCATCCATTTTCAGTTCATATATATATATGTATATTATTAGGTAGGTGTCCAACTTTATTTATTTTTTTTGCATGTAGATATCAAATTGTGCCAACATTGTTGGAAATACTATTCAATTGAATCGTTTTGGCAACCCTGTCAAAACTCAATTGACCATAAATGTAATGAGTTATTTACAGACTCTCAACTCTATTTCATTGTTCTATATTATCTTTATGCCAGTACAACACTGTCTTAAAAAAAAAAAGGCTCAATTCACTTTATTTTTCTTGTATAAAATTATGTGGTGGCTACAGCTGGAGCATAGGTCTTCTGCACTGGATAGGGAGACTTGGTGAATACAGTCTCTTTCCAGAAGTTGGGGTGAGATGTAGGTCTTAGAGATGGCATCAAAGGTGGCCTTGGCAAAGTTCCCCAGGGTAGCAGTGCAGCCCCTGACTGAGGAGAAGCAGTCGTGGATACCAGCTATCATCAACAGCTTCCTTGGCACAGGGGTTGAGAAAATGCCAGTTGCCCCAGGGAGCGGGCATGAGGCACACTAGCACAGAGCCACAACAGCCAGTCACCTTGCAAGGGAAAGTGTGGGGCTTGCCGATCTTGTTCCCGAGTAGCCTCGTGGCACAGGAGTGATGGAGAGCTTGGCTAGGATGATGGTCCCACAGATGGCTGTGGCTACTTCTTTGGAGCACTTAACACACAAACTGACATGTCCACCGTAGTTCCTGATGGCAACAAATGCCTTGAACCATGTCCTCTGGCCAACATGAGTCTGCTTTTGTACTGGCATAATCTTCAAAACCTCATCTTTGAGAGATATTCCCAAGAAAAAGTCAATGATCTCAGGTTCCTGATGGGCAGGGGAAGGAGAGATCTCTTCCAGGGACTTGATCTTCATGTCTTTGACCTTAGGCAGCACCTGCGTCATCTGCCTTTTGGTATTTTCTAGGAGAAGCAACACTGTCTTGATTACTGTAGCTTTGTAGGAAATTTTGAAATCTGGAAGCACAGGTCCCCCAACTTTGTTCATTTTTCCCCAAGATTGTTTGGCTTTTCTGGGTTCCTTACATTTCCATAGGACTTTTAAGGTCAGCTTGTCAAAATCAGCAAAATGTCCAGCTGAGTGTTTGATAGTGATTGCACGAAATCTGTAAATCAAGTTAGGGAGTATTGCCATTTTATCAATATTATGCTCAATCCATGAACATGGGCTATATTTCCATATATTTAGGTCTTCTTTCATTTCTTTCAACAATGTTTTATAGTTAACTATTTATGTCATACATTTCTTTTGTTAAATTTATTCCTAAGCATCGCATTCTTTTTGAGGCTACTGTAAAAAAAAAAATTGTTTTCTTAATTTCATTTTTGGATTGTTCATTGCTACTATAAAGAGGTAAAATTGTTTTTTGTATATTGATCTTGTACCCTGCAACCTTGGGGAACTCAATTATTACTTCCAATTTTTTGTGGATTCTTTAGTTTTTCTGTATATGAGATCATGTCATCTGCAAATATAATTTTACTTTTTCCTTTTCAATCTGGATACCTTTCATTTCTCTTTCTTTCCTAACTTGCCTGGCTAGAACCTTCAGTACAATGCTGAAGAGAAATAACAAGAGTTGACATCTTTGTCTAGTTCCTCATTTTAGAAGAAAAGCATTCAATCTTTCGCTCTTAAGTATAATGTTAGCTGTGGGGTTTTTTAAAGGGCTTTTATGAAATTAAGGAATTTCCTTTCTATGTTAGTCTGCTCAGACTGTCATAATAAAATATTATAGACTGGTGGTTTAAACAATAGACATTTTTTCCCTTACAGTTTTGGAGGCTAGAAGTCCAAGATCAAGGTGCCAGCAAGGTTGGATTCTGGTGAGGCCTCTCTTCCTAGATTATAGATGGCCTCCTTCTTGTGTCCTGACATGTACTTTATCGTGTGTGTGTGTTGGCGGGGGCTGGGGGGGCGCGGGGAGTAGGGAGAGATTGATTTGTGGTGTCTCTTTTCTTGTAAGGACACCAATCCTATCAAATTAGGGCCCTACCCTTAAGACTTTATTTAACCTTAATTACCTCCTTAAAGGATTTATTTCCAATAAGTTACATTGGGGGTTAGGGCTTTAACATGAATTTTGGGGGGTTTTGAATTTTGCTGGATTCTGTTTCCTAGGTTTTTTGCTTTTGGATTTTTTTTTTTTTTTTTGAGAATCCATAAGAAATATTGATCTGTAGTTTTCTTGTTGTATCATTTGTCAGGTTTTGATATCAAGGTAATACTGGCCTCATAGAATGAGTTGGGAAATGTTCCCTTCTCTTTTATTTTTTCAGAAGAGTTTGTGAAGGGTGGTTTTAACTCTTTAAACGTTTGGTAAAATTCACCAGTGAAGGATCCAGTCCTGGGTTTTTCTTCCTGGAAAGTTTTTTTTTTTTTTTTTTAATTATTAATTCAATCTCTCGTTCAGTTTTTTTTATTTCTTCTTGAAGTAATTTCAGCAGTTTTTATCTTTCTAGGACTTTGCCTTTTTCACCAACTAATTTGTTGGTATACATTTGTTTGCTGTATTCCCTTACAGGGAAGTTGCAGTGTCACAAAGTACACTGTTCTGAGATTCATTCATTAAAAAAATATGTTCCTTGGATTGTTGCAAGACTATTTCCAGAGTTCTGAAAAAAAAAAAATGATTTTGACAATTTTTGCCACTGTTCTCATTGCTTTTATGGAGAAGTGAAATTTTGGATGCCCTTACTCTGTTATTCTAGAAGTGCTTCTGATTAATGTGTTATATATCCATTCCATATGATCATTTTTTGAGTTAAAAATGAATTTAATAATGATGATTTTAGTGCCTCAGACTCTCCAGGAGAGTTGGAAAGCCACACTTGGGAACTCTTATCCAGGAACTGTTTTCAAAATCAGAAATGGCTCCATAAAGACACTCCCGTTTCTACTGCTGCTGCTCCTGCTGTACATAGATGCTGCAGCTTTCACCATTGACATTATCAATGATAGATATTGGATGTTGCTGCTAGAACCACAGCTCCTTTGGAAAAGTACCTGCCACTATGGCTGCCACCTGTTCTTGCATTGATTCCACTAAATCGGTTTGATTGACTAGCTTCTGTCTCAAAGTCCTAATGTAGAGAATTCTGACTAGAGAGCTGAGGTCACACCCTTGTGCTCTGGCAGTAACGGAGCCTGGGATAGTGATTTTTAAATTTCTGTATATTAGAAAACGATATTTGTAGAAACAATCAGAAATCAAGGAAGAAGAAATGATTTTCATTTGTTTCTTCCAGGGACTTGAGGCCCTTACCTTTCTAGGACTATCTTAAATTCTGAGATTGAGATTCCCTTAATCTGGGTTATCTTTTTTTGAGAGCTCTTTAATGGAGTAATTGGGGTATCAAAATCTCCACCTGGGGTTGGACCTAGGCTTTTGACTTCCATGTCCTTATTTCCGTAATACCATCAAAACCCAGCTTTAAGTGCTGGGCTTACTTTTTTAGGTTTCAATTTTCTCTTAGATTTTAGCCTGGTGGATTTCTCCTCTTTTTAGGCTCTTTTAGTTGTTGTTGTTGTTGTTTAAGAAAATTTAAAAAATCTTTTTCATCCTGCATTATTATTGTCTTCAGGATTGGTTTGAATTACTCAAGCCGTATTTGTTGAAAGCAGAAGTAAATACTTTTTGAAAAAGTACATATATACCTTTATGTAGGTATATGTATACACCTGAGTATATACTCTTAACACTATATGTAGGACTGTGCTAATACATGGAAATGTGAATATATAATGTGAAATACAAAAATAATAGGATATAATTTTAGGAGCAATTTATGGAATAACCTGAGAAACTCTTGGTTGACCTCAGACCGCAATCTTTTATTTTTTACACCTACAGCACCTAGTCTCCTAGGTGGTCTCCCATCCAAGTACTAACCAGGCCCAACCCTGCTTAGCTTCTGAGATCGGACGAGATTGGGCTTGTTCAGGGTAGCATGGCCATAGACACCCCTTGGTATTCTTAATGAAGAGTGATTTTATTTCATCAAGGAGCAAATTTTACACACGAGAGTTTAAAAAGATTCAGATTAAAAAAAAAAAAAAAGATTCTAGCCTAGTAATACTGTGGATCTTGGCCATGGGTCAATGGCAAATCTCTGTACCTGCCATCAACACCAAGACCTTCCTCTCTTAGAATCTAAGATTATATATATGTATATTCTCACCATCAGCAGAGAATCAGAAGTGGAATAGTATGTCTGAATTTGTCATTGTCTTATATAGGGAATACAGAGAAAATAACCCTTTTGCTAGTATCTGCATCTTGGTGTTCCATAGCAACTGAAGTAACTTTAAATTGAAATACAGGAAGACCTAGACCATAGTAAAGTTCTTCTTAGTTTTGACAGGCTCTAAGTCCTCATGTTTATATCCATTTTTAACTAAAAAATAAATACATGAAAAAAATAGAACTATGTGTTTTAAATGGGACCAAAGGTACAATTTGGGGGTCTTTTTACTTTTGAAGTCATTCAAATGCATAATTTTAAAAAATTATAATTGTATCCATTCCACAAGTATTTGAAAATATCGTTTTCCAGATTATGAAAGTAATGCATACTCTAAAATGCCTTTTCTTTTCCTTAACTTCAATGATATGCTAAGTATAGTTCTAAGGCCCTGGAAGTTCTCCCTTTTCTGAGGAGGATACATTCCAAGACCCCAGTGGATGCCTGAAACCATGGATAGTACCTAACCTGATACTGCTTTTCTATACATACAAACCTATGATAGTTTATGTATAAATTAGGCACAATAAGAGATTAACAGTACCTAATGATCAAATAGAACAATTATAATGATATACTGTCATAAGTTAATGAGAATGTAATATTTCTCTCCAGCAAAAAAATTTTTTTTCCTTCACAATTTCACGGATTACTGTAGATCTTAGCAATCTCAGCATACGATTTTTTTTTTTTAGAACTTTCACCTTTTCACTTTAAGTACTATGGGACAAAGACTTCTTTTTTGGCATTTGAATTGCCAGCATTGCTACTCTTGAGTTTTGGGGCCATTATTACGTAAGAATCACTGGAACACAAGCACTGCAATACTGTGACAGTAAATCTAATAACTGAGACAGGTACTGATAATGGGTTGGGAGTGTGTACAGTGTGGACACGCTGGACAGAGATGATTGATGCCCCAGGTGGACAGCACAAGATTTTATCACGCTACTCAAAACGGTGCACAATTTAAAACTTATGAATTGTTTATTTCTAGAATTTTCCATTTAATATTTTTAGACCACGGTTGACTGTGGGTAACTGAAACTGTGGAAAATGAAACCACAGAGGGCCTACCGTAGTAATGAACAATTCTTGGGACTTATTTTCAACATTGTGAAAGTCTGGTAGAAATCACATATTTAAAAAATCAGCACAACTTAACAAAATCGTTTTTGATTTTAACTGGCATTATAGTAACTTGGTGGCATGATACTATCACATACTGTAGAAGTTCTGACAGCTATAGGCCTTTAATCAAAATATCATCACATTAATGAGCAATATATTTGACAAGTACAGCCATTCAAAACACATAGTCCATAGGGAGAAAATATTTAAAAGGTTTCCTGGTATTAAAAAATGTTGGAACTACTCTAATACCACGGAGCCCCCACTACGACACCCTCTCATTTCATCCCTCTGCTTGCATAATCTATGAAAAACCTGTGTTAATGTCTCATGGTTTAAATAATCAATTCTATTGGGCATTTTTCTCATGGGAACAAGTAGTTGCTCTAGATAATCCAGGCTTCATTTTCAGAGGAACAAGAATTAATCAATTATAATAAAATCTTACTTTCCTGCAAAAGATATCAGCGCTCATAAATTAATTGTATTAAAGACTGCTGACCAGTCTTAATGCTTAAAATTCATTCCCAAAACAAATAGTTCCATTCAAAATCTAGGCCTCAGAGATGCTTAATAGTAGCAACTTTATAGAAATTTAATAGTATCCAAAATGTAATAAGTTGGTACTTTCAATTAGCTGACTTCCCCAACTTGAAAAATCAGGGGATAGATCAAGGTTTTTCGCACAGGGCCTTTTGTGGAATTGGCCATTACTGTCTCTCACCAATAGAACAATCGCCCTATAGAGTATTCTGCAGCCAACACACATAAATACCCAAGTACCATATGAAGAAAACTACCTTTGTGCAACCTCAACAATGCCAGCAAATTCAATAAATTTTAGTCAGGTACCATAAAAGCAATTTTGAGCCTTTAAATGACTTTTGGAAGTCTGTAATTTCCTAGAAATTACATTTAAAAGACATTTTTTGTCTGAAGAGAATCTTTTGGTGTCTCACAAGATTACCATTGGAATATGAGAAAAATTTGCCAGGATAGTTTCTCACATAACTTGTGCTGGTCTTTGATAAACTATTCTTACATTGCTTTTCGAAATTCCTAAATTTTAAGTAACAAATCAGATTACTTTGACCACCTTTTTTCAAACTACACATCAGCCCCACCACCCTGAGATTGATATCCCTCTCATCTTAAATGAGTAGAGGAATCAAACCAGAGATTAAACTGCCACTATCAAGTTAACCTCAATTAAATCTTCAGAATGTTCAGCATTACTCTATAATCTCCAGAACATCACTATATTCTTTCCTAGTTTATAAAAAGCAGTGGTTGAAGTGTTGTTATTCAATCAAAACTTGCCAAAATTCCACATCCAATTTGACTAGGTACAAAATACCAAAACTTTCCCCACACAAATTGTACAACAGCCATTTTTATGGACGACACATTTTTTTAGTTTATACACTTCAAGTTTTAGTGTATTGATTGTCTCAACAAACTCATGAAGTCAATCAGTTAAGAATCTACACCACCTTGACCACAACTCTGGCTAATATGCTTAAACAACTATATAGTTGCACTGATTTTGCTCAGTAAATTTAAACCACAGATGGCAGTTCTATTAGGTTGGGAAGTCTGAGGAATTTTTGGAGAATATTTCCTGGTTTTACTCAATGGTAGGATCAATTCAAATGGTATATATTCATTTCCTGTAACTAAAAATTGTAGATACCTAGTGTCCTTGAATCACCTTTTTAATCAGTAAGTTTACCATTTGTGGTTGACCTACCAAACTTGGCAATGGGAAGTGAAAATTTTCAGATGCCTTATTAAAATTTATGAAGATTAGCACAGAGTCCAGTGAGACTATGGAAATTACTAAGGTTTCTGTTAAGATGAATACCACCACATAAAACTTGGCTAAAACAATTCAGGAATATTCAAGACATACAAGCTAGTTTAGAATGTTTATCAGTTGAGATTTTCTACCTCCGCCCCTTCAACTGTCCGATAGCTTAAGCTCTTGAATACTTAGGAATGAAACCTTGACACTAACTTTACTGTTCACCCAAATCGAAGCGCCTACAGAACTTGGCCTTGGCGTATTTATTTCTAATTTACTTCAGTTGACATTTAATTCAGCCTAAAATCTAGTTGAGCCCAAAGCCCCTGAGGGGGTAAGGGGAGAGTACCTTCTCACTTCCCTTTCAATTCTTTTAAGAAAACTAAATCATCTCTAGATGTAGTGTATTTCTCAAATGTCATATATATCAAGACTTGATTGAAGAGTTTGGATTTTGTTTAAAAAGCCTTTATTCATTTTTGATCAGGGAAAGGACAATCTCAATGTCAACTTGTCACCTAATCATAAACTTCAACTTACAGGATTCACTGCCCTAAAGACACTGTACCTACTGACTTTGACAACATAACTTAAAATGGAAAGTATCTCTTCTGTCCCTTAGGGTTACGCTGAAAAGAATAAAGAGAATCCCTCGCAATAGCCAACATTGGTACTTGGCCTAGGTTAAGGTGAAAACAGCAACAGGAGCAAAACAAGGAAGGCCAAGCCAAGAGCATTTTAACTTGATAGTCCAGGGAGTACAAACATCATTAACAAAGAAAAGTTGCAGGCACCCAATAAAACAAAAAAGGCAGGTTCATCAGCATAAGTTTACACTCGGTTGAAAAGTGCAGATCAACTATTCCACATATGAACATGTATGCCAATCCTTAATGGCTAAAAAAAAAACCAGAGACAAAACTTAAAAACCTTATTAAATCCAGTTAACTACACTGAATAGAAAATTCAAAGCTTGGATTTACCCAGGAAATCCTCCAAAATCTAGAGCTAAAACTGCTTTTTAATGCACCAGGAAGAATTGCTGTAATGACAGGACTTGGTCACATCTAGATTTGCATTAACATATGTAAGATTTAAAGCATATCTTTTCCTACTACTCCTATGTCTGATTATGGATATGCTTAGCTACTCGGCTCATGCACTAACTGCATTAATAATGATGAAATCTACTATGGCTTTTTCTAAAAGCTCACACCACATAACAGTTAATATCCAATATAGCTTCCTAAGAACACCCCAAAAGAAAACACTATTGAATTTGGTGGTTGCTGTGCCATACCAAGAATACAACAAATTTACTTAGCCAGTACCTCAAATATCTGAATCTAATAACTCATACCCACCTGCCAAAATCCTTGTAATAACTATTTTTGATACTTTCAAACTGTAGCTCCTACAAGTTTAACAGTGCCTTTTCCCTGGGTATATCTGGACATTCTAATCTAGAGTTAAAATCATGGTATTATGATTACACAAAGGTGTTTTTAGCCTACCAGTAAGCAGTATTTATCAAATCATAACAAATGGCTTCCCAAAGACCAAAACAAAGCAGAATCTTTCTGTTCAATAAAAGGAGCTACCAACAAGCTTTGTGCCATTAAATGGGGGTACTTTTCTACAGAATGTAATTCAGAAGACTCGTGGCCTACTAGAAAGCTTCCACTATCACGACACTATAACATGGAGACTTTCATGACAAAGACTCCAGATATACAGAGAGGAAAGCACATTTTAAGTATGGTGAAAGCCTCAGTTAACAGGGAAATGAAAACTGAAAGCATAGAATACATCTAACAAAAATGGGGAACAGGGTGACACTGTAAAGCTGGCTATTCACAAGGACCAGTTTCTCCCTACAGACCAATACCCCTTACAAAATAAACTGTGCCTTAATTATTGCTTATTTAAAATTACACTTTTACAGAGCTATTTAGTACCTGACGCAGAAAAACAATTACATAAGGAAGCATTTATTTGAGGTTTAACATGAAATCATACAAATAAAATTTGTATAAACACAAATCCACATTGAGTCATAACACAGATAGCAAAAGACAAAGTAAAAACAAAGAAAACTAATTGGCGGCTATATACAGTTGGACACAGTTGTGTCTTGTACACTAGAAAGTCTTTTACAAAATTATCATCTTAGATCAACAGAAGATCAATCTTCAACGTTGTCCTGCAAGATGGGTTACTTTAGCAATTTCCTCCTAAAAACAAAAACAAAATAGCAATTAGATTTGTACAACTCTGACAAGCTTTCAAAGGTCCACTTTCATGAATTGTTTTAAGTCCTCAATTTATTCTTTTCTTCAATAATTAAAGATCACATGCATATCCATTGGCAAAATGAAGTTTGGGTAACCAATAAATTCACCCTGGAGTTCCCAAATGATAGAAAAGAATCTGGGAATTGAATCTTCCCGTTGAACTGTGGCTAGATTAAGGTCTACAATAAGCATCTCTAGTAAACCAAGCAAAATGCTTTTACAAACATGAATTTATAATGGCTTATTATAGTTCAAGAAAACAAATTGCTCTGTGCATATGATCTTTAATTTTTGTCCCAGATTTTAAAGTTCTTGTTTTGGTTTGTAGATTTCACTATTAGCTATAAAAAGAAAAAGCAAGCATTAAATCTTAAAGAATGAACACTTAAAATGAGGCTCCACAATTGAAATACAACACTAAACAGAAGACCAAAATGATTAAGCTGTAAAAAGGCATTTATGTACTTTAACTCCTGTAAAAAACCATTTAAGTTAAGTTTAGACACTTAATCTTCAAAAAAGATTAAAAAAGAAGCCAAAGTCTGAAGTTTTCCACTTTAATCTTTACGCTGGTACATGAAGTTGGAAGAGACCATACCACAGGACAGCGTTTTCTGGTGTATGCCTTGCGCTCTGCCCGCAACGTGCGACCCCCAGAGATAGACGTGGTCAGGGTGACACACGGCCTGCAATGAAGTTCCCGCTGGCGGGTACAAACAAGGTATAATGTCAGAGTTAGAAGACAACATTCGTGTTTTCCTTAAGTTGTACCCATTTCAGTACTTTACCTGTTAATAGTTCTAAAAAAGTTTAATTATTCCTCTAGACCACCTGGTACACAAAGCAAACAGAAAAACTTGTAAGTTTTTCTGTAATACTAAAGAAAGTGAGGTAAAACTTTAAAGTTAAAGATCTATAGACACTTTAGGCAAAACAGGCTTATAAAGCAATTAAAAAATTAACAATTTAGTAAAAACAGGCTACATAATATTTTGTTTTTACTTGTTTTTCATTTGTCTATTGATCTTTAAATTAAATTAGACAGTTCCACTGGTGTCTTGTACTCTTATACACACCTGTTTTCTCCCCAATGTCCTCCTTTAGTATGGTTGATAATTGTTTTGATGATTGCCACCCCCTCGAGACGCCTTGCCATAAGTGCTCTGTTGGCCTATTTTATAAGACAAAAATTTTTATTAAGATTAATTTTCTATGAAATAGTTTCATTATGTACCCAGAAAGTATGAAATGCATAAAACTGCATGCCAACTATAAAAACATTTTAATAGCCATTATAAACTAGCCACATTACAAATTCTTAAATATTTGTAAACAGTTTCTCTGTATTAGTATAATCACCCTACAAAATACCTCAAAAATTTAACTCCAAACACTTCAAAACATAGAAAATCCAGACATAATCAATTTTAGAATGGGATTGTAACTTAACACTGAATTTTAATATCATTGGTTATAAAATTAAGTTAAATATTCTTACCACTGTAGTCTGTATATCCCTGTCCATATCCATAGTTCCCATAGTTATACCCAGTATAATCATAGCCGCCATAGCCACTATAGTTTTGATCACCACCATAGGCACTATTGTAATTTCCATATCCTTGATCATAATAGTTATTAAATCCTTGGTTCCAGTTTTGGCCCTGACCTGAAACAATGCACAATGATTGTTAGGAAACAACTTCTGGCCCCAAACCAGACATTAAATGATGCTCTCCTGTCTTTCACTCTGTGTATTTTGAAAAGGCAGAATGGAAATCTATACTGACATCTGAGTGTTTAAAAAAAGGGGGAAAGTCCAATTGTGCCAGTATAAGGCTTCCTAAATTCAATGGAAAATCAAGACAAAGGTGAAGACAGGTAGACTGTCTAGCTTTTACAACAAGGACTCATGCCTAAGAAAACTTATCACACCAAGATATATCATGTAATCTTAACTATATTTAATGCTATTATTTTCCCATCAGTGATGACACTGTCACAGTGGCTATTCTTTGAAGTAAAATCAGTAAACTCAATATCAAAAAACCCCAGCTAAAATAACCATTTTCCATGTTGAAACAATTTAAATTTGGCTATACTTTCTTATGGGCTTATTCATATTTAGCAATTTACAGCTTAAACCACTGAGTCGTTTCCCAAGTAATAAATCTCACCTCGGCCTCGACCCCTAGTACCACCTCGTCCACCAGCTGCAGCACCTCTTCCTCCTTTTTGTTGTTGCTGTTGCTGCCTATATACCTCTTTGGGCTGTGCAACTTTGATTTCACACTATAAACAAATTTTTAAGAGTAAACAAAATTGTTACTTTAGTTCAAGTGTTAAGCCATTTTATTCTCAAAAAAGATTGAGAAATTCACTAATAAACCCCCACAATTTCCACTTAATATAATTTAAATAGCTTTACCTTCCCCGAACCAATTTGATGATATCTGCTTTCTAATAATTTCTTTACTGGCTCTTCATCTGTGTATGTGATAAAACAAAATCCTCTTCTTTCATTTGTTTTTGTATCCATGGGAAGTTCAATATTTTCAATCTGAAATCAAGATGAACACTCAAGATCATCTAGTAATGGTAAAAAGCTACCAAAAGGTTTGCAATACCACAGGTCCTTTCAAGCTTCAACATAATCACATGACGTCTATGTAGAATCCACTGCTTTAACGACTGATCTAATTTGTTTCTTCTATTAAGTATTTAGAGGGAAGAGGAAAAGCTCATTATCACTTCATACCCAATAAATGCCACTAGTTAATAACTCCAAACACTGACTACACCAAAGCATCCATGTTTTAGCCAACATAAACTAGATATTGGTTTCTATTACAGCACAGAAAGCAGTGATTAAAGCACGGTGACTGGAAGGAACCTGAACAGTTATTTAATCTCACCCTCACCTGACATGTGAATTTGTTCTGTAATATACGGGCCATGGATGAACAGTACAAAAACACATCAAATATAAAATACACATTAACACAGAGCGCACCTCTCCAAAGGCTCCAAAATATTCTTTAATTTGTTCTTCAGAAGTATCTGGGCTCAATCCACCCACAAAAACCTTTTTTGGGGGTTCCTTCCCCTTTAAAGCTTTGGCCCTTTTGGGGTCTATCAATTTGCCATCCAGTTTGTGTTCCTTCAATTCCAAAACCTAGAAGAGATTTTTATTTAGCCTGACAGCAATATACAACCAAACCTCTGAACAATTTGCAAAATGCACACAAAGCAACACAAAGCAAAACAGTCCTACCTTATCAACACTAGCAGCATCTTTGAAAAGCACAAATCCAAATCCTCTTGATCTTCCGGTGACTGGATCTGTTTTAATTGTGCAGTCCACAACTTCCCCAAACCGAGACAAATATTCAGTCAGATCTTTCTTGCTTGTATCCCAGCTCAAGCCTCCAATAAACATTTTACTAAAAATAAAAATTATTTTTTTAAAAAGTTAGCTGCAACTCAAACGATTACATCGATCCTGATTACATTTAACTATAACTAAACACGGGTAAGTTTAACCTCTATCCCCATGTAATTTAATCCGTTTTCAACAGGCCACAAAAATCCCAAAATTCCATCGAGATCAATTATTCAAAACAGTGAACAGTTTGCTCGCCACACTGCATAACGCAAAGTTTAAACGAGACCAACGATGTACGTTAAACATTATCTTAGTTTAGAAAGTCCAACCTAAATAATCCCCCCACAATTTAGATCCACCCTCTTCCTGTCAAGCTAACGTTCCATCTAAATAATTCATCATAACGCATTCTGGGTATTTGGTGCCCAAATCGAGAGTTGTAAACTCTCTCCAAGAAAACTGCGTTGAGCCCTAACAGACACAATGAAGAGGCGGCGGCAGCTGCAGCATGTGGCGCAGCGAGACCGGCCCCTCCCCCTCGGCCCCACGCGGCGCCTGCGCATTCGGACCACCGACGCCGCCGCCCTCCGCCTCCAACTCCTCCGCCCTTCCCCCACCTTCCGCGGGCCTCTCTAGTCACCCCGTCTCCTACTTTCCTCTTTCTTCCAAGCTAGGGGGGCTCAGCGGGCACGCGAGGAATCGACTCCGGGCAAGAATGTAGGCAGCGCGCGGCTCTCGAGGGATCAAGGGCGCGCATGGCGCGCTGGGGGACGGAGGGGAGAAGAAAAGCGTGCGGTACCCGTCATCCTGCTGGTTCTTGCTCGCGTTGATCTTGGATCCCTCTGCGAATTCCTCTATGTTGCTGTACTCGTTCATGTCCTCCATGGTGGCGGAGTTGTCGGCCGGGGGGTGCTGGCGCGCAGTCCGAGTCCCGGCAGCAGCAGCGGCGGAGCGTTGTATGGAGCTGGATTTAAAATGGCGGCGGAAGAGATCCGGGCGCCGCCTGCGCCCTCCCTTTATAGCCGCCCCGCCCGCCAATCGGGAGGGCTGCTGGGCGGTGACGTGGCGTTGGGCCCGGCGCGCCCCCTGCCGGGCAGAGCTGGGAGCGAGCGAAGGGAGGAGTGGGGCGAGCTGCCTCGGCGCCCGCGGCCGCCAATGGGAAAGGCTGCGGGAGGCTAAAGTAGCGGGAGCGGAGGGAAACAATGGCGGCGGCACATGGGAAAGCCGGGGCGGGACCTCCATCGCGGCCCTCCGGTGAGGAACGAGGTCGCGGGTGAAGGGGACGCGGGCTTGGGATGAGAGAAGCGTCAGAAGAGAAAAACGAAGGGGAGAAAAGTCCTGGGGTCAAAAATCCCGAGCAACGCCGTCGCAGGGCCAAGTCCCTCTTGCCTTGAGAGCCTTTGTCTCTGGCGTCCGGTCCAGCCCACTCCTAGCAAAGAGCCGTCAACCCCTTTTTCCGCCCTTGGTCCACCAGTGCGGAGCTGCTGCAGCGGCGGCTATCGATTAGCACCGTGGCCGGGCTGCTCCGGAAAAAGGCGGACTGCACTCAGCATCGGCGGCTGAGGCGGCGAGCGCGCCTGCCCGTCCGCCGCGCGCACGCGTGTTTTGTCCTCGAGCTGGCTGGAACTAGCCGAACAGGAAGCGGGCGAGCGGCGGCCCCTCCGGGCAGCGGCGCTGCGCGGGCGCCTCTTCCGCTACCGCCGCAGGCGCGCAGGACGAGGGGAGCGAGTCTCCTAGGCGATCAGCCGGACCCAGGCCAACGCAGTCAAGCCAACCAGGACTCCGCACGGCCGCTTTTGCGGGCTGAGAATGGGAGGAGGGGTGCGGGCCGATCAGATTACTGTAAATATGCAAAAGCGGAAGCATTGGGCGGGGAGGGGGCTAGGTGTCGTAGGGGGCAAGGGGCACTCACATCCCCGGCGCGCCACTCGCGGGGCTCCTGTCTGCACGTGCCCCGGGCCTCTCCCGCTCGCTCAACCAGTCTGCGGAGAGCGCGCGCCCGCCCGCGCACCCGGCTCCTGCGTTCGCTTCTTTGTTCCCGCCCACGCGAGGCCCATTTTGACGGATCGTGTTCGAGGCCCTCTGGCGGCCAATCACTGTCGGAGCTTTTACCTCCTCCCACCCCCTCGGAGCCCCGCCAGGGCCGCCCCTTTCCCTGCCCACGTGGTCTCGGCCTCCAGCCCTGGGCAGCTCCTGAGCTCAGGTCGCTCGCTCGTGTGGCCGCCTTCTCCAATTTTAGGGGCGTGGAAGTGGCTTCTTCCCCTTGTGCTTCCGGCCGCACGGGGTTGTCCGCTCCGAGACTGTTGCGGAGCTGTCGGAAGCCCAGGACGGTGTTGGGGGCGCAGTCGGCTCCGCCCTCCTCCCTCTCTACTAGTAGGCCGATTCACGTAGTAGCATCCGGTAGGGAAATGGTCGTGCTTTCGGTGCCCGCCGAGGTCACTGTGATCCTGTTAGATATCGAAGGTACCACAACCCCGATTGCTTTCGTGAAGGTGAGGGGCGGAAGGGAGCGGGGAAGTTACTTATGCTTAAAAACAAAGGAATTTTTTAAGTATTGCAGACCTTGCAGTAAAAACACGCGAGGTAAAAGGGGTGGTGTGGCTTTGTATCCGCTGTGAAATGGAAGGAAGTAGAAAGGCTGCGGCGGATTGCGGGGATGCTTTTCCTCACGGCACCATCTTCACCCTCCCCATCCCTGTCTTTGGTTAGAGATAAATGGGTAAGAAGGGGTGGAGGTGGTGGCAAAAAAAAGGCGAAGGAGGGATGGTCGGCCGTGGCAGAGTGAGGCAAAGTGGGCGCCTCCCGCCAGGCAGGTGTGCGCCGGGTAAACCCCAGGTGAGCATCCACTTTGTGCTTGGTCTGACTTGGCGAAGCGGTTGCCGCGATCTGGTGGTCCTTGAGGCGCCTAGTCCCGCGAAAATGGAAGACTGAAGTGTCATGATGACTTTTCAGATAGCCTTGGTTTCTTGTGCCTTGTCCTATAATCTATTAATTATTTTTGTTAAAAAGCAGTGTTACTAAGAATGTGTTCATCTAAAAGTACGTTCAGAAAAGCATTAGGTCTGTGTGGATGTTTATAGTAATTATGCAAAAAAGGATTCCATTATTATGCACTTTTGGGAAATGTTCTGTACATGTTCAACCAGGTTTATTTATTGCACTCCTTCTCAGAGCCTTCAAATTATACACACACGCACTCATATCCTTGTGAGTCTTCGAGAGAGTAGCATTTCACAAATTTATTTGAACAAAAAAACGAATATCTTTTGATCACCTTTTAAAGAGATGTTAAGTTACATTCTTGAATCTCTGAGCATGGAGCTGGGAATTGAGAATTAGTCACATTGGGTGTGTGAACTTGTAGCCTCATTTCCTCTTGAACGATGAAACACTGAGTACATGCATGCGTCTTGAGTCATCCTCAAAATCTGAGTATGCAGCTGTTTGCATTTTACCGTTAGAAAACCAAGGCTCTGAAAAATTGAACAATATGCCTGGGTTTGAACCCAAATTGTCTTACTCTTTCCATTTATTTTACTCCATCTTGTAAATGAGAACCACAGTGCTTGTTCTGTCTTTGCGTGGCTGCTGTGTATGTCAAATGACAGGTGATGAGAGCATTTTAATCAATATGAAGTATATGGTAACAAATTTCACTTTATACTACTTCTTAGTGATAGGTTTAGGAGTGAACCAAAGTACAACTGAGTCTATATTTGGAGATTTGGTTCTATAGTTAGTGTGAAAATTGAATATTGTCCAAAATTGCCCTTGAAATACCCTTAAGAAGTCAGTCCTCTTTAGAGGCTGATTTCCATCTTTCAGTAAGTCATATAGTCATTTTTCCTTTAGGATTGAAACAATACCTGCTTATTCCCTTGAGCACCAGAGGAAGTAGTTTATGATTAAGTGATGTAAATGAAAAAACTGTCAAACATTAGCCTCACACTGAGTCACTTACCCTAAGAGACACAAGGGGCACTGAGACTGTCCCAGAGAACAGAACACCTTCATTTAATGGAATAGCAGGCAGATTGCCAGCACTGGTTATGGTTATTTTTTTCCGTTTCTCTCACTCACTCGCTTGCTTGCTGAGAACTTTCAGTTGAATGTGTATATGATGTAGCTTAACTACATAGTACTAACAGTCTAGGATCTCTTCCAGGATTCCCCTACCTCATCTGAGAAGTTCTGTTCTTAGACTCCAGGCAATAACACCCAATGATTTTACTTACCAGCTATTCTGTCTTTTTCTGAGTCATAGAATTGTCAGATTTTTCGAGCAGGAAGGGCCCCTAGCTCTGATTGTCTAGTGAATGTTGCAGCCAGCTAATTAACTTCTCCCATGAGTCAGTTGATACCTGGAGGGATGTCCTCTGTGAGGATAGTCATAAAATTGCTGGGGGCAGAGCAGCAGTAGAACTCGGATTTTCTTAGGTGTTCCCAGTTCATCTGAGTCCTCAGAGCCACCAGCTCCTGTCTCTCATTGCAGGACTCATGCCCCTGGATTTTTTCTTTTTTGGTATTGACTCCGATTCTCTGCAGTGGTGCTCTCCCAACATTTTTTGGTTATGTATACTATGAGCAGAATTGCAGCAGGCACTACCAGTAGAATTTATAAATTGTGTACACATACTATTGTGCTATTATTGTTATAAAATAAATTGGAATTTAAAGGTGGGATTAAAATAAGTGTAGATGAATGTTGTTATGTCCTCTTCCCTTACCGCACTGATTCTTTTGCTTGTCCCTGGTGTATATGAACTTACGGAGCCACCTATTGATCTTTGTCTCTGATGATGTAATATTCATTTTATGATTTTGCACTTTGTATTCTAATGTGTTTAGTCTATAAGCTATGAAATAACACCATCAGTCCCTGTGGTTATCCTGTCAGAAACCTTCAACTGCTGTTTCTGAGTTTAGGGAAAATCATCTCTTGTCCCTGAAAATGCTCTAAAATTTGGTGGCTTTCCTGTTGTTACGTGTCCAGTTGTTACATGTAACAGCCGTTGCAGTAATATTCTGTAAAGTCACTGAGAACACCACATTAGCAAATACTGAATCATTGTCCATACAGGGACAATGTTAGATTCCTGTGGGCCTGTGGTCACATTTTCATCAGGTAATCAATACATAACCCTGTTTTATGTGTGTTTCTATTGTCTCATTTAATATATATTCTTGATTCATTAACATTGAACTCACGGCCAATGGCACTGTAACTCATCCTTTAACGAAGCTTATTTAACACATTTTCTCCATAAGGCACATCAGAGCTTCCTTAATCTTTAGTAACACTAGACAGTGCTACAGCACTTTGCTTGGCCAATTTTAAACTGCAAAATCAACAAAAAGCATAAAATGTGAAAAATGTGGCACTAAATAGAATCTGAAAAGGACATTTGTTTAAAATATGAGAGTATAAGCATCACCTTGTACTGGAAATGTGTACATCTGGTGTTTCAAGTTTTTTGCCACTCTGCACAAGGATAGTCCTGGAGATTGCAGGTCTGGATTAGCATTCTGGTTCCTCCCTGCATGATTTACAGTAAGTTAGTTAATATCTCTGAGTCTAGGTCCTTTTTTCCTCAGCTGTACTGTGAGAATCTCTACCTCATAAGGCTACCTTGAACATTTAATGAATGCTTAGCTCTTGAAAAAACTTTGTAAAATAAATGAATATACTTACGTATTTTATCCGCCTTCCCAATAAATATTGTCAGGTAGTAGTGTATGTGGGCGGGCGGGGGAGGGGAGTGTTTCATTCATGCTTGAGATAAAACCTTTGCAATAATTAAGAAGCTTCCATTAGCCAAATATAAATCTGATGAGACTTTTTGTTCCTAAAATATTTTAAGTGAGGCATGGTGAGTACCCTTGTCAGTAGTTCTTTGTAGCTGTGCTTCTCAGACTTTAATGTGTATACAGATCTTCTAGGGATCTTATTAAATGTAGTTTCTGATTCAGAAGATCTAAAATGGAACTTGATATCTAACAGGTTTTCTTGAATTTCTAAAAGGTTCCCAGGTGATACTGATGTTGCTGGTCCATGGACTACACTTTGAGTAGTTAGGCTTTACACAAATTTGTAAGTTCTATGTCTAGGCCTATTAGTGTTGCTCTTTTCTAGTGGCTTGTTTGAGGTGAGAAGGCAGATCAAGCAAGAGGGGTAGATGAATTAGAGATCTGTCATTAATAACAGAACTAAGACCTCTCAGAAGTCAAGTAAATTGATTATGGATCAATGAGGCTCTATACAAAAGAAAGCAAGGTAATGAAATAAACCTGGCAGACACTAAAATTAAGCAAGTGGTCATTTCCCCGGATTTTGTAAATTGTCTTCTAGAAATGAACTGTAAAGCAAAATACCTTTCTTAAAGGACAAATTGAAAAGAGTTAGATATATTTGTAGGAAAGCAGGATAAGAGGCCTGAAAATTTTTGACAAATCTGTCAAAATTCCTTTGTGGATCTCTCCACTCCCTGACTACCACCATCTTATATTGATTACTAGATAATTTGTTGGTACTAAACGTTTCATGAATATCTATGAAATAGAGAACCGTGTAATAAGCCTTGGGGCATTCTAGTAGGTGGGCAGGTAGTGTCTTGCTAAACCTGTTGTATTAGTTTCTTGTAGTTGTTGTAACAAATTATCACAAAGTTAGTGGTTTAAAACAATACACATTTATAATCTTACAGTTCTGGAGGGTCAGAACTCTGAAACGGGTCTCACTGAGCTAAAAATCAAGCTGTTGACAGGGCTGTGTCCTTTCTGGAGACTAAGGAAAATTCTTTTCCTTGCGTTTGCAGCTTCTAGAGGCTGCCTGCATTCCTTGGCTCTTGGCCCTTTCTTTTTTCTTTCTTTAACTTTCTTAAAAAATATCTATCTATCTATCTATCTATCTATCTATTTATTTATTTTCAAAGACAGCAGAGTAGCTTCTGCTGATCGATGCATCCACCTTTCTCTGACTCTATCCTGCTTTCTTCCTTCACTTACAGAGATCTTGTAATTGTATCAGGCCCAAGCAAATAATCCAGGATAACCTCCCCATTTTGAGATCCTTAATTTAATCACATCTGCAAAGTCCCTTTTGCCGTGTAAAGTAACATTCACGGGTTTCAGGGATTATGGCGTGGACATCTGAGAGTAGGGTGCATCTGGTTAACACAAACGTTTCTGGCTAATAGATGCCTTTATAGGTTCTTAGCTCCAGTTTGTTTTGAAATCTATCATTTATGATGTTGGATGTGGTATATAATTTAAAAAATTTTTTGACAGTTTTTTTTTTTTAAGATTATGTTGTTTTTTAAGAATTGTGGCGGTGTGGAGGTTAGTAAAGACATTATTTAGGGCAGCGATCTCCAACCTTTTTGGCACCAGGGACCGGTGCTCCTATGAGAATCTAACACTTGATGATCTGAAGTGAAGCTGAGATGGGGATGCTAGTGCTGGGGAGAGGCTGCAAATACAAATGAAACTTTGCTCACCTGCCACTCACCTCCTATTGTGTAGCCCCATTCCTAATAGATACTTGGTAAGGTTTTGAACAAGGGGAAAGAAGAGATCTCAAAACAAACTTTGTTAGAGAATATGAATTAAGTAGACAAATCCTTGAGCCTGTAAATACTAATTACTTGAAGTAATTGAACATCAAAATGATAAAGATTTTGATTCCCTTTTGAAAGAGTCCTGCTTTTTTAAAAAAAGTCCTGCTTGATTGCTTTTCTGGTGTTTAATAAATGTCTTTTGAATACATTTTATATTAATACATTTTTACATTATATTACATTATATTAATACATTAATACATAATACATTTTTAGAAAAAGCTAATACATTCTTGATAGTTTATTAATGCTTATAATTCTATTATGTTCTTTCATAGTCTAACAATATTTTAAGAGATAATAAATAGGATATGTTGAAGTTGACATTTTTTCTCATGAAAACTACTATGTTAATTTTATGGTCTTTCTAGGAAGAGAGCTTGTGTTGTCTTATATTATCTCCAACTTTGGTTAAACATTCATTCGAAAAGTATTATCACATCTGATGTTCTCAGCACTGAGAAATATATAATACCCACTCTGCCTTCAACGTGAAACTACTAGAAGACTACTCACAAGGGACAGCAACCAGAAACTTGCTTTCATCTGTCCTATTTTTTATTGACATTAGCAACTGTAATTATATCCCTGTCTTCATTCAGTGTATGAATTTAGGCTTTTTCATCTGCAAGAATGGAGTAGTTGGATCTGTCATGCTTATAAGGTGGTGAAGAAGATTGAATGAGATGAAATTAAAAAGGTGTTTGAAAATTATCAAGTCCTATAGAAACACTGATATAATGCAGGAAATATCAGACTGTCCCGTGGAGACAGAAAATGCTTGTGAAGGGTCAGGAAGGAAAAGAGAGAACTACCATTTACTGAAACATGTCATGTTCCCAGTTTTTTCCCCACCATGACTACCTCCACCTCTGCTCCTTATGGCCCTTAGCCAGAATTATGCTAAGAATGAGACCCAGAACATTGCTAATCTCAGAATTCTTGGAAGAACTGGAATAGCAGAACTGCCTTGATAAGTAGTTGTTTATGGGTTGATTAACATTCCCCCAAACCTTCCCCATTACTTAGGGTAGTGATTCGGAAACAGAGATTCACCCTTGGTGGTTGGTATGAGAGGATTCTTGTTGATTCAACTTGAAATGAGGGGAGGAGCCTTTGGAGAATCACCATATTGGGTCTGAGTATATCAAGAGGTATGTTAAAAAAGCACCTTTGGCTTTATTTCTGGTCTTATATTCTTCTAGAACGTTCTGAATCATGACACTTGTATAATCTTTCCAGCCTATTCAATCCTTTCTTCCTTTTACATTTATTTGAATACCTATCATGTGCCAGGTTCTGCTAGTGATCCAAAATCCTTAAGACGTAGCCACCATTCTCAAAGAACCTAGCAAGGAAGACAGGTATATAAATAGATTGTCTTTGTACCATCAAAATCCTTTTTGCTTTCCTGTTGGCTAACAGGTGGTTTTAACCTCTGAACTTTAATGCATTGAGTTTTTCAACTTTCTATTCCTCTCTTTCTTTACACTTTTTGTAGCTGAAAAAATCCATTAAGGTCATACCCTTTTATGCCACCTCCATTCCTCCAGCTCGGAATGTCATACTTTTTCCTCTCAGTGCAGGATGATCCTATGCACTCACTAATTAAAGAATATTTATTGTGCTAGGCTGTGGGAATACAGAAGTGAGACCTGCTTCTGTTCTCAGAGGAACTTTGTTTAGGAATTTCAAAGTCCTCTCCCTCCTCTTCATTGCCACGTATTTATCACTCTAGCAGATGCTGCCTTGTGTTGTATGTGTGTTCTGTCTTCTAGCAATTCTGAGAGCTGTCAAGGACAGAGACCAGAGCCTTGCACAGCACTTACACATAAGGCATTCAGTAAACGCTTGTTGATGGTGATAATGATGCATTCCAGAATGGGCATAAGAATGGGCATAGGCTAGAGTTATGTTTCTCTTAAACTCTGCTATCCTTGCTTTTTCAAATTTCCTCAAAATGGTACATTTGGACAGCATGCAATTTAACTGAAGTATTTCTAGAGTGGCAGAGAATTTTCACTGACCCGACATTTCTAAAACCTACACATTTTAGAGAAGTCAGCTAATAATGGAAATTTAAAACCATAAGAGATAGAAATTTCATTAATTAAAATTAATTTGAAAAGTTAATTCAGTGTAAACTTATATTCTGTTATTGTGAGCATAGAAAGCGTTTTTTTCCTCCAAATTTTTTTCTCAAAAATTAATTTACACTTGTTATAAAATTGCAGACATAGAAGAGTATAATATGAAAGTGAACCCCCAATCCCCCATATGCTCCTACCATGCAGAGATGACCATTAAGAGTTTGGTGAATATTCCTTTTGATTTTTTTCCTATGCACAAAGCTTAATTTTGTATAAAACTTGATTTTCACATTTATTAACTAATTTCTACATTGGTTTGATGGAGGTAGGAGTCTGAAGAGGGGTGGAAAGCAGCCCGCCCTGACCCATCACCTTTCTAAAGAATCGCATGGAAAGTTAGTAACTCTGTCCTTAGAGGCCTTCCTGGAACTTCTCTGGACCCTTCTCAGGGGACTCCATTTTAGAAACACGGATTTCTTTTCAAATATAGACGTTTTTAATACAGAAAAAGTGTTTTTGTCTTCTAGGTATGTACATGAGGGGGTTTATTTCTTACTTTGGTTTTCTTTTCAGTGTTTCACTATGTGACCTAACAAGTTCCTTTTCTTAAGTCTTAAAAGAATGGGTTAAGAGAGAGTTAACCCACTGAGTTAACCCCTTCACTGAGTTAAGAGAGACTAAGACACGCGGTTTGGAAACTAGTGGTAATCCCAGCAGGGGGACCTGAGTGGGACTTTGGAAAGAAGCTCCTGGTCACACCATTGTTTGGCAGTTAAGCTGGTGTGCTCAAGAAGCTGGCCAGCTCCCGGGCTGTGCTTTGTGTGGGTCAAGCCATCGTAAGTTCAGTAAACTAATTAGATCTCTTCATTGGAGATCAGACCTTGGGGACCTAACTCTTCAAACTAATAAAAGACCTGATTGATAAACTGTTATCATAGCTTATTAATTTATACGTTTATGGAGAAAATAATAGCACTTGTTTTATAGGGTTTTTAAGAGAATCGAAAATCTGTCATTCAGGCCATTTATTCCTCAATTCATTGAATAAATTTGGAGTGCTTGGTAGCAGTGGCAGTGGTGAGAAGTGATTAGATTTTGAAGGTAGGACTGATGAGGTGAATTGATTGGATGTGGAGTGTGACAGAGAGGAATCAAAGGTGACTAAGGCTTTTGGCCTGAATATCTAGAAAGATGGAGCTGCCACTTACTGAGGTGGGGAGATGTGAGAGGAGTGGGATTACGGGGTAGAAGCTGGAGTTTGGTTTCAGATATCCAAGTAGAGATTTGGGGTAGGCAGTTGGAGAAAATGAGTTTGGAGTTAAGGGAAGAGGTCCAGGCAAAAGCTATGGATTTGGGGGTCATTAGCAATAGATGGTGTTTAAAATCATGGGATTAGGTGAGATCATTAAGGAGTGTCTATGGATAGAGAAGTGCCTAGAATAATAAGGGCTGAATAAATGTTGGTAGTTACTCCCACTATGACTACAACTACTATTATTATTATTGGAAGTATTACAGAACTGCCAGGTGAACCTAGATCTCTCATTTTCTTAGTACAAATCTGAGAAACCAAAGCTGTATATGTCTATAGAGAATATAGTATCAGGATCCAGGGAGTTGGGTGATTCTAGTAAGTTGTGCTCCCCAAAGTCATCCACTCACAGAGCTGGATGGGTTCTGGCATTGGGATTTGATAAGCCTGGGTTTGAGTCCTGGCTTTACTTTGTACCAGCAGTGAAACCTTTTTGAACTTAACCTTCTTCATCTGTTCAAAGGGGTCACCTTGCAGGGATGGTGGGTGGATTCAAGGAGATAAATGTCAGTTCCTTTTCTTTCCCTTCCACTGTTAGGGACAAGAATTCTGGGCCAGTCAGGATCCCCTCTCTGGAACTCATGAGAGATATTCATATTGTCTCTTCTCTGCCTTTTTTTTTTTTTTAAGTTTTATCTCAACTTCTAGCCCCTTATAATGATAACTTCCCCTGTGCAACATCATTCATTGCAATTAATTAGATTACAGTTTAGTCTCCTTAATGGGATTTAGAAGACACTTTTGTCTTATCAGCAACACATTTATTAATTCATTTAGAATGCAGATGATGAAATCTAATGTTTTTTCTTAAGGGCTTCAGTTTTCAGAAGAGAATGGTTATATCCCTGCTTACCCCATGAAGATAGGGACAGTGAAGTTAGAATTTCTGAGTCCTTGTAGCCCTATGTAGTAGCCAGAGCACTGACACTTCTCTTGGTAGTTTCTAATATAGTCTTCAGGAAGGATATTTAAAGAGCTACCACAACTGCTGAAGCTGACAGATGGCATGGACCACTTACTCCAAGAAGTAGTAAATTCCTATCATTAGGAATGTTCAAGCAGGTTTAAACTTCCATTTATAAATAAGTCCTGGGGATGTAATGTACAGCATGGTGACTATAGTTAGTAATACTATATTGTATATTTGAAAGTTGTTGAGAGTAGATCTTAAAAGTTCTTATCGCAAGAAAAAAATTTTAACTATGGTGACAGATGTTAAATTTCTAGTGATCATTTCACATTATATACAGAGGTCAACTCGTGTTGTAGAACAGAAACTAATGTAATGTTATTATCAATTAAATCTCAATTTAAAAAAAGGATTATACAGTAGATATGCTGAAAAAAAGGTTTTTTTCTTGTAATCTCATGACCCAGAGAGAACCTTTATAAACATTTATATCCACATTCTCCTAGATTTTGTTCTATGCATTAGCTATTCCCCCCAAATAGGATTATGCTTTATGTACTATTTGTAACCTGTTTTATTTCTTATTTAGTGAATGTGATTTAAGACCCATCAAGCCACTTAATTTTTCTTTGTTTTTTATTCTCTGAGATGAATAGAGAAATAGTAGCCCACCCAATATTGCTTCTGTGTTGTTTAATTTTATGGCTTAAAATTTTTTAAGTTCTCAGATGCTATAATTCATTTGTAATATGTGGTTCTTTTGGAAGATTTTTTAAATTGTTTCTTTAAAAAGCTATACTCTATTACCCATTACCTTTTTATTACCTATTTTTTTAAAGGAGAAATATTATAACATTTTATTTTAGTAAATAGTATAACAATTTTATTTTTAATGATTCTATGACCTTTCCATTAAAACAACCACTTAACCATAAAGTACTTCTTTAATTAAATCTTTAGAAATTTTGTGGCCCTTACTGGAGCTCTTTCAGAAAGCTGCCATTGAGCCAGATAGAGTAATATACACTGCTGCTTGCATAGTATCCCCTCCAGCATTTAGCAGAATATAATCATAGCCCCCTGAACGACAAATGCTCTTATTTACTTCTATAGCCTTTTGTTGTATGTACTAACCTGTAACAACTCCTTAGGTACCTGGCGGACTAAAAACTTTCACATATTTGTAGAATCCTGGGTTTATTGCTATATTTTTTTTATTCTATAGTATTCTGAAATGATCTATAAATGGATTATAACAGAAGGTAAAACATTTATATCACAGTTATTTCTATGGTCTGTAAATGGATTATAACTGAAGATAAAACGTTTTTATCACAGTTATTTCTGGAATTACTTTTAAAGCCTGAAAACTTTTTAATGGGCAGGGTTGGGCAATAAGCACTAGTTTTAAAAAGTCTATTTTTAGAGCTTTCTTATATGGTATTATAGCACATGTCAGGCTATGATATAATTACTGGCTTTTTAAAATAAGCAATTTGAGGAATTTTATTTATTTTACATAATAGATGCTTAATAAGTATGTTGAAAAGTAGATGAAACCTTCACAATGTAGTATTATACTTTTATGTTATGCAGTAACACTTTTGCACTAAAATATCAGTCTGCTAATCTGCCACCCCCAGGTAATATTGCTGTTCCAGGTGTTCTAGCTTCATTGCTTAATTTTGTGTGTTTACTCAGTGCAGAGGGGAGTTTTGTGTGTAGGGAGGGTGGCTAATTGAACAGTCAAGAATTCTAAAGTAATCTCTAACTTCTAAAGCTTTTCCTAAAAGTTTAGAATTGTTAGAAACCTTGTACGTTTTATTTGTGAGTTCTCTGAGAAGTATCATAACTTTGTTATCAGAAGTATCTGGCATTCAGTAGGTCTTCAGTAAATGTTGACTGAATGAGTTGGTTGTGCTTATGATTTATCCTCTGGGGACTTTTCTATTTATCACTAAATTGCGTCAAAGATGATCTCTGCCCAGTTTAAATGTTGGTACTAGAGAATATAAGTGGTAAGGTAACTGCGTTGCTTTTGCTTGGTAATATTTTCGTATAGCAGATAAGAAAACTGAGGCTCAGAGAGGATAAGTTACTTGAACATAGCTAATAAAAGGCAGAAGTAGGACCCCAGTCTGGCATGTTGCCTAGACTCTGTATTCATCTCCTCTCTCACAGAGGTCAAGGACCTGGGCTCTCAGCATTCACAGCTCTTCGTGAATTGTTCTTGGTACCAGTAAAGCTGAATATAGGAAACGGGACTTTTTGAAACACAAAGTGGTATAGCGCTGCATGAATTTTTATGACTTTTGAGTACTTCAACTTTTCAGTTACTGAGAGACCCTGAATCTAACCAACAGGTTTTCCCTGGGATGTTTCTAGTCGCTTGGGAGCTGGGAAATAATAGAGGCAGGACACTGGTGGAGGATGACCAAAAGGGAAAGAAGCAGGTGTAGGATAAGGGATCAAAGTTGGCTTGCTTGTTTTTTAATTGTGAAACATTTACAATAAATAAGAAGAAAGATTAATGTAATGACCATGCACATACCACAAAGCTAATTAAATTTCGATGTTATGTTTGTTTTATATCTTAAATAAAACATTACAGATATAACTGAGGCCCTGAGTACATCCCATTTTGTATTAGACTTTTATTCGTACTTTGGCGTTTATATTCATTGATAAATATCATTTTAGTACATTCATGTCTGTTTTATAATGTTTTATAATATGAATATACCCCAGTTTATCTGTTCTCTAGCAGATAAGATTTAGGTTGCTTTCAGTTATTTTGTGTTATACCCAGTGCTACAATAAACATTTTTCACTTCCCTCTTCGTGCACATGTGTTAGAGTTTCTCTACGGTATATGTCAAAGAGAAGACGGGCTGGTGCGCCTTCAGTTTTACTATATCTTCTCAGGCAGCATTCTCAAATGGGGGACGAGTTTGCAGTCCTACCACTGTGCATGAGTGGGGAGGAATATTAATTAGAAGAAAGGAAGGAATAAGAGGGGCACAATATAGGGCATAATGGGAAAACTAAGTGTTTAAAGAAAATCAGAAGTATATCAGTAGGGTAAGAGGATTCTCTTGCAAAAAAGAAAGCTGTCAGTCTGAACTCTTCATTTTCCATCTTTTAGATCAAGAATGAGTTTTTACTGAGCTTAAACAAGGCTTTTCTGTTAAGTATTCTGAAAAATTTGCCGGATTACACTGTATGCTTCTAAATCTGCTGAACGATACTTACTGGAATGCCACAGGAGAACAAGCAAAATTGAATGGCTTCTTTATTTTTTTCTAGGGCAGGTGAAATTTGAATAATGTATTATGAAGACAGATAAACACTTCAGTCCTACCATTTAAAAAAAGACCACAATAACTTTCTTGTATATTTTCATTTGGGAGTGCACTTTAAGTTGAACTTAGACTTGGGTCTTCTGAAATATTAAAAAAATTCTAATTATGTAGCCAAACCTTTGTACCAGTCAGGGAAGCACACTAAAAAAATACAGTTTTGTTCCACTCGATCTATTAACTATGTCTTAACCATACCATGCCTCAGGACTGTTAGTGGAAAATGAAAAATTTTCTGCCAGCTTCTTTCTCCTCTTTTTGCTCTTGTTCACTCTCTTGTAATAGTATTTAAGAAAATGTCATGGTCCAGAGGCTTGTAACAAAGAGGCCGAAAGGGGAAGGAGAAAGCATGGATCAGTGGATTTCAGATCACAAAGCTGGGCTGAGGGCTGGTTCTGGTTAGTACTGATCAGAAGAGGTGGGTATTCTGGCACAGATGACCCTTTGATTGATTGCGCATGCAGATGCTTTATGAATTGGAGCCCATTCTTATTACATTTAGTGGGCTCTCTTTGCAGGGAATAAGATTGCTTATCTTCAGGTCCTTTTTGCACACCTTGTGGTGGTATGGAAACATTTGAAAACCTGCAGCTTATGTTGCTGGCTTATACGCTTCATAAATCAGGTGACCCTACCCAGAACCTTTCCCTGTCCACACCATTCTCTCTGTAGAACGTTTTCTCTGGCCTTCTCCAGGTGACTCCTCTTCATCCATGGTGATTCTTGGATTCTTTGTTCTTAGGATCCCTTTATACTCTTAAAAATTACTGAAGAACCAAAGAGCTTTTCTTTATGTGGACTAAATCCATTCAATAGTTACTTATTAGAAATTAAAACAAATTTAGAAATATTAATTGACTTTAAGCAATAAATCCCCTTTATTAACTAACATAAATAAGATATTTTTACAAATAAATTTTTTTGTTTGTTTTGGAGAACACGGTTAGAAGAGTGGCATTGTTTTACTTTTTTGCACACTTCTTCAATGTCTGGGTATTAAAGACAGCTAGATTGTCTTATTTGCATTGGGTCTCGTGATATCATGCATCAGTAGCCTCTGGAAAACACTTCATTGTTCAATCCTGAAGGGATGAAAGCGAAAAAGGCAAATAACATTTTCATAGTCTTATGAAAGTAGATTGACCTCAAGGTTCCCCTAAAAGAGCCTGTTTCTACTCATTGAGTTTAGAGATCAAGTATTGTTACTGCTCTCAGTTATATCTTGAGCTCTTAGCAAGGGCCTGCCCTGTACTGGACATTCAGGAAATATTTGAATAAGTAAATGAGTGACTGGATTTGAATAAACAGACCTCACATTTAACTTAAAATGTAGGTCCTCCTCTGAAATGTGTACTTGGGGTCTACACTCACAACATATATTTTGTTATTTTGGACTCTGGTTATTCCTAAGACTGTTGGAGAGCCATTAGACCCTGGATTCACACAGCAGTCTACTCATACTCTTCTGGTCTTACCCATTGTACTGCATTATAATTATTTGTTAACCTCCCACCACCACCCCTACTAGATTCTTAAGCTATTGAGAATAGGGACTGTGACTTATTTATCTTTTCAGTCCCCTTTTCCATGCCCCACTCAGTGTCTAGAATATCTTGTTTTAGAGTAGACACTAAAAAAATGTTGAAAAGATGCATACTATTGCAAGTAAATGTAAAAATTTTGACCTAAAAGAAATCATGTTTCCATTGCATAGATTACTGACCTATTATTTTATTTCTGAATTGTTTTACATATTTTCTTCTAGGGTATTCTATAGGTAGTCTGATTACCAAGAATGAATCATGGCGTTCAGGTGTGTTTTTAAAAACATTTGCATGGACACCATTCTTTCAGCAGGTATTGAGTTATGTACATGTGCCAAGTACTGTGGTGTGCATTGGAGATATAACTCTGAACAACCTATACTTGATCCCTGCCCTCAAGGACCTATAGTCTAGCAGTCTAGTTCAGGAGTCCACAGACTTTTTCTGTTAAGCTCTGAATAGTAAATGTTTAGACTTTGCAGGCCATAATCAGTGTGCCATTGTAGCCGTAGACACTATGTAAACCTGAGTGTGGCTGTGTTCCAGTAAAACTTTATTTACAAAAACAAGAGGTAGAACAGATTTGGCCTGGGGGTTATAGTTTGCTCTTTCTTGATGTAGTTCATTTATTGCTTGGTCTCTGTCACTGTCTCACTCATATATCCATAGCTGAAATTTTCTGTGGCTTATTTGCTACAATTAGCTTAGGTGACATTGTTGAAGAACTTGATCTCTCGCGAATGACTAAAGCTAATTCCTGTTTTTTCTTTTACAACTTTTATCCAGGACATTTTATTTCCTTATATCAAAGAAAATGTTAAAGAGTATCTGCAGACACACTGGGAAGAAGAGGAATGCCAGCAGGATGTCAGTCTTTTGAGGAAACAGGTTGGGACATTTCTCTCCCATTGCTTCCACATTCCCAAGAGTCTTAGAAATGAAGATGCCTAGAGACTTAGACTACGCTCTGAGCAAATTGTAAAATAAGTGCTCTGGATTCACAGGACATAGAAATTGCAGTGACTTGCCTGCTTTGGAATTTACAGTACATAATTAAATGGCCAGACCATGGCAGTTTATTGTCTCTACAATTGCCTCTTTCTGGAGCTATTTTAATTGTGTAAAGATATCATATATTTATACAACTGAGCCCTTTCTGGGTGAAATACAAAGGTTTTATGCCCTCTTTTCATGTTTTTCATTAATGTTTCCAAGTGACAGCACCTCATCATCTTAGTCTCTACTCTCCTGCCTTCTGGCACAAGCCCCTGCTGACTCATGCACGTGCTCCTGGACTCTCACGTCCACGTATTGCCCCCACACCTTTTATCTCAGCTCACATTTGGCTCAGCCCTCATACCAGCCTTAGTTTCATGTGCTCTGTTCTCTGTTCTCCCCAGTTTTCAGTTTCTTTTTTTCTTCCACATGGGTTCTGTGGACCTCCTATTCTGTTGTTTTTCTTATTTGCTTTAGTCTCAAACTTCTTACATGCACAGAGCTAACTTTCTGGCAGTTATTTTCTAATTAGTTTTCTAAATTTTCTACATTGAACAATGTGGAATGCTCTCTGAATTTTTTAATGTTAGGAATTAGGATTAGAAATATAGTTACATCCTTTGGGGCATGGGATATTTGGGTTTGTTGAATTTTTTTAGGTAACTCATGGTTAGTCTAAACTACTCTCCTCCTTGCCTTTTTCTTTGTCTCAGCTCTTCTTGAAACATGTTCATGTATTCCCTCATTGTAGGATATAAATCATTGAGTCTATAAATCTTTAGAGCTTAGATTTGAATAAACTGACAGTATGCATTGTCACAGGGTCATTGTTCCAAATAGCTGCTTTTGTAAGATGTGGGAGATGGCAGGAGACTGAATATGAACTAATGCTAGACATTACTTCACTAGCTTCTTTTCACTGAATTCCAGGCATAAAATAATTTGAGGTTTTCGTTGTTTTTCCCTCAGTTATAATACAGAGAAAATGATCAGATTTAATTGAAGTCCTAGTTTGTTGATCCTAATAAATGAATCAACAAACCAGGTCTTACTATATCATTTTGTCATTCATTATGTACTCCCTCTCCTCTCACATACATCATGCCTTAGTTAAATCTCAGCTTTAGCAATATAGGAAAGGTAATGTAAATTTACTAATTATAATCCCATTTTTTTAAAGAATCATTCAAATCAGCCCCAAAGTGTAGGATACTTTAATTTATAACAGAGCTCTGTTTAATGATAGTTGGAGAAAGTTAGTCTGCTTGGTTTTCAGATCTCATTTTAAGTGTTCTTTTTAAAAAATATGTAAGAAACAAACTTCATGTTGTTTGTGACTTGAAGGCTGAAGAGGACTCCCACCTGGATGGGG
>NW_011888837.1:9366795-9400704 GCF_000151845.1 Pteropus vampyrus
CCCGTAAATGAGATCTCATTCCTTATTAATGTACTTTTCAAGGGGCTTCTACCTTTTAAAGGCTGCATTGGAATTTCAGGATGGACCAATAGCGTGGGAATATCAGCTAGATCACTTTATAAAGCATTCCAAAGAATGGAGCTGGGAGACTATGCTCGAAGTACTTGGCCATTCCTTCTCTTAGTGTTGGTTCCTTAATCATAAAACCAGGACTTGAAATAAGTTATCTTGGGCTTCTAAACCTCGCTTTGGAGCAAAAACAATCTGCATATTCAACATAGAAAAGCCCTGTCTCCATGAGTGCAAAGCAACACACAAAGTAACTCATAATTTGTGTGCTGTTTTTGAACTAGTGGATCTCTTTCTTTCAGTTTGTGCAACATATTAAACAGTTTTACCTAGTAGAGGACTTCTCACGTTTTTTAGTTAATCTTTTAAAGATGATTGGCTCCACATCTCAAGTTCCTTGTGCTTCTCTTTTCACCCATCTCCTGTGATATTTCCACTACTGAATGTAGAAGATACCGTAGAACTGGTAATCAAGACTGAGCATCAGGAATCAGACAACTAGAAACTGTTTGCTGATTAGCAAGTGTGAGATGGTACAAGTCTCTTAGCTGATTTGTTACATAATTTTTTTTCTGTATAGTAAAACTTTAGGTTTTCTTCGTTCTCAAGAAATATAATTGTTTTCTAGGTAATCAATGATTAATAGCGTTGAGCCCCCAAACATTTTTTCTTTTAATTGTGTGGGTGTAGATCTTTCTAAAAACATTTCCATGCTTTCTTAAGGCACACTGGGCATAATTTAACCTTTTTTTTTGTCATGAATTACATCAAAGATTACATAATAGTACAATATGGTCATTTGCCTTTTTGGGTTCCTTGGGAATTTAAAAAATCACTTTCTTATTTCATCCCTTTATTTGGAATCACTTTTGTCTATCATTAGTAGAGCCGTCAAAAACTGTTTGCCCCACATAAATTGTTGCTTTTAAACTTTGATCCGAGAACTCCAGTGACACATGTATTAGACCTACAGAGGTTCACAGTCTCATGGAGTTGCTTCTTGTGGAGACCATTTGAGCACAAATAGAGAAACTCGTGGCAGCTGTTTTGACTGGTTTTCATCTGGCTAGGTTACATGTTCCTGCATTTTAACTTGGTAGTCTTCCCTCTAGGGTTTTTGAAGATGTAGTTCCAGCAGTCAGAAAGTGGAGAGAGGCTGGAATGAAGGTGTATGTCTATTCTTCAGGGAGCGTAGAAGCACAGAAACTATTATTTGGGCATTCTACAGAGGGAGATATTCTTGAGGTAGGTTACCTGATTACTATCTTTTTTGACACTATCAAAGCATGAAATAATGAATGTTAAAGGAATATACCACAGTTATAAGCTAAATCAGCATTCAGATCATTGCGTATATTTTATATATTCTAAGCACACTGTAAAGGGAAATGGAAAAACAGCGGAGGTGGGGCACAATATAGGCAAGGGTGAAATATTTCTGTGGTACCAATCTTTGCATCAAAGGTTCTTAAACTTTGTTATGCGTAAGGATCACCTGGGGAGTTTATTAAAAATGTAGATACCTGGGCCCTGCTTCCTAGCAAATCTGAATAGTCAGGTCTAAGTCATTCTGATGACAATAGTACTAGAACCACATATAAAATACAAGTAACAAGATATGAGCTAACTTGTAAATCGGCTTATCTTGCCAATATTAGAAAATTGTCAACCCAAAGGAAACTAATGGCATGCTGCTTTGGTTGTTTGAAGTAGCAGGTAAATGTAAAATAGTGATAGGCTACTATTCCCCCCAAAATAACAAGACTTTTTGAATGCAGCAGAGTACAAGGTGAATTGTTAATTTCTGGTACTTTAGAGAGAGACAGATTTTATTTTAGCAGAACCTGTATTATGTAAGAGAACTGGGGACGTTATTAAACAGTGATAAGTTAAGGCCACTTGTTATGTTTCTTGTACATGAAAAAATTGCTGCTAACCCCTCTGTCCTCCCATCCCTATGCCCTCTGGAAGACAGGGTGGTCATTGGCAGGAAGGAATACATTTAGGGCTTCAAAAACTCAATACAGGCTGAACTTAGTCACATACAACAGTTCACTGAGCCAGCTGTTATTTAAAATAAATATTTATCGAGTCTCTACCATGTACAGAGAACATTTGGGCTTTGGAGAGTGTACTATTCTCATTTTAGTACTTTCCTGCTTCTCATCTTAGTTCTAAATCACATATTAAATAAGTAATAAAGTCTTCCAATTACTGGTAACTGTTGTCCTCTGAATACAGATGTAAGCTTCTTTTTTGCTCTCCGTTGTAACAGACAATAAGGTGAATACAGGTATGATTATTACCTACTGAATTAAATAATAGAAACTTTATTCTCTAGTTACTGAGGCAGATTTGAGAAAAAGAATATACAAGACCAGTCTTTTTAAAAGTTAAAAATATCATATTAATATTACCTTAATTTGTCTTTGAATGATTATTAGGCTTGCTTTTAGTTTGCAAAAAGTTCTGAAAATATTACAGAGATCACATTGTAAAAGCTGATCCTTAATGTGTACTTATTTTAATCACTGTTGTATAAATTATCAAGTTATTCGTTTGACCCTAATTCTAAGACAGCAAGGGTATATATACTAGCTCTTGGGTAGAATTTCAAAATGTTTTAATCAGAAAATGAAAGTTTCTTAAAAGGAAAGTAACAACTTACTAATTAGGCAGGTTAGAGAAATCCGTTCATTCTGGGATTAAAAGGACAATGTTCAGAACCTTTCAGCAGGCATGAAACTTTCAGTCCAATAAGTAGTTTGAGTGCAAATAGTGTTTCAAGGATAGAAAGTAGGACATGTATATTTAAAAGGTTTTGGATATAAAATTAATGCTAATGAAAGAAAAGTAGATTATAAAATGATCTTAATATATGTTGAATTGGTAGTTTTCTTCAAATATTTATTGCTGTAAAATCTTTACATTTACTGTTTGTAGCCTCCATAAAGTTCTCTATTAAACAGATTTTCAGTTATTACATATTGAGTGGGTGAAGTCACTATGATTGTCATATGTTTCAAAGATAAGGGGTGAGAGAAAAAGGGGTCCAGGTTGCAGGTGTGTTTGTAATGTCATACTTTCTCCTTCTCTGTATTCAGCTTATTGACGGTCACTTTGATACCAAGATTGGGTACAAAGTGGAGAGTGAGAGTTATCGAAAGATTGCAAACAGCATCGGGTGCTCAACCAACAACATCTTGTTTCTGACAGACGTTACTCTAGGTGAGTGATCAGACTTCTTACTCTAGATGAGAGTTGAGCCTGGCACTACAAACATGTTGTGTCTTTAAAGAAAGTTTTTGTGTGGACCCTTGAAAAATAAAACCATTTTATAAAAAGAAATAGTGAACAGCCAACCCACCTCCCTCTCCATTTTTCCATCCTTGGGGGTTGTGTATGGGGAAGTGGCTTTGGAAAAACAAATTATTCTCATTTTAACTCTTTATCCATGGTTCCTGACCCAGCCCTTTGCACACACACACACAGATGAAATGGGAAAATAACAAAGGATGACTTAAGGGGTATCATTGTGGAGAGGAGCATGCAGGCAAGAATATGAGGGTAGGTCCATGGCTAGCTAAGGACAATAAAGTCACAGACCTGCATCAAATGTATTTTAACAGCAGCAAGATACAGAGATAGAGAGAGAGATTGAGATTCATATATACAATGGAATATTACTCAGCCATTAAAAAGGTGAAATCCTACCATTTGCAACAACATGGATGGACCTAGAGGTTATTATGTTGAGTGAAATAAGTCAGATAGAAAAAGATAAATACTATTTGATTTCACTAATATGCGGAATCTAAGGAACAAAAAGAACAAACTAATCAAAAACAGACTCACAAATACAGTGGACATTTTGGGGACAGACAGAGGGGAGGAGGATTAGGAGGCTGGGAGAATTGGGTGAAGGGTTGAAGAAGTACAAATTAGTAATTGATAGATGGTCATGGCATAGGGAATGCAGTTAGCATTAATATGATGGCTATGTGGAGGGCCAGGGGAGAGAGGGAGCAGTTGCGGGGATCATTTTATGAACTATATAGATGTCTAACCAATGTATTGTATACTTGAAACTAATTTAAATAAATAAATTTTAAAAAAGAGTAGTTTTGATCAAATGTAAAACACTCAAGTGCCTGGGTAAGAATGTAAATCCTCTGGAGAATTACAGAGGGAAATGTTAGTGAATGAAGAAACAGGCAGTGGCAGGCGAAGAGGGTGCTGGGTAAAAGTGGTCTCTGTTATTCTTACCTGAAAGCCACTGGTTGATGAGGCTGTCTCACATTGCCCTACCTGGCCCTGGCTTTTGATTGCATGGTTATTCTCCTTATTGATGTGCATCTCTCAGGGGGCCTACTTTTGGTATGTTTTTGTAATTGCACCTGTATTTGAGGGTAGTTCTATACATTTGTGTTTCTTCCACTTTTCTTGGATTGTAAGTTTCACTTTCCATTTACCCCTAGAACAGGGCTTTGTGTACTGTGCAGCTGCTCCAACATACTTTGTGCCAAAGGGCTGGGCAAGGGTGTTGAGGGAAAAGAGACAGGGGCAGGGGGTGCTCTCTTGCCTAGTTGACTCCATGTGGCTCCTGGGCCCCTTGGAGGCAGCTTTAGCATCTATCGGAGTTACTTCTCTCTCCAGCCCTTCTGGCTGTTGTCACAGAACTAGAGTCACCCCTACTCACTAGGACTTTCAGATATGGGGCTTAAGGGCAAATCCAGGCTGCTGGAAAAGGCGTCTTACTTGTGGTAGTACATAGAAGTACTATATTTTTTCTACCGTCAGCCCTTGAGCTTTTGTCTCATGTTAGGCAAGAGTTGTAGGTATATAAGCTCGTACTGATTTGCTAAGCAGTTTTGAATAAAACCTTAACCAGCATAGATCATCTAATGCCTTCAAGAAGTTATACATTTTCCAGAGAAAGAGGGGTGAAACAGACTTAATTTCACCTACATACAGTAGATGTTCAGTAATTGTTAATATATTTATTAAATTTCAGGAGTTGGTGAAACTAACCTGGAATTTTTGATCTAAGTAGATAGTATTTAGTGGGGTTCAGCCCCTGTCCTTCAAGTTCTGGCTTGGCTCAATTTGAGTCCAAGGGTTTCTACAAACTGGCGTCTCAGTTTTTCTACATCTTGGAAAGCTTTACATTTACTGAAGATGAGACAGACAGATGCATGGACACACTGCTTCAAGGTTCATTGTGTAACTAGATAGCCAGGCCACTTAAATAAATGTACCATCATCAAACATTAGCCTTATCAACACACATTTGCCTAGCCTCTACTTTGAACTGTAAATTTACTGTAAATGTTTGCCTATTGTATTTCTGTGTAGAAGCCTCTTACTGATTCAAAGCTACAATATACCCTCTTCCTAGAATGGCTTTTGAGGGTTTAGAGTGATGAGGTGAGGAGGGTACTTTAATGTCTACGTAAGTCAGGAGTGTACCAACAGTTTCTGTGAGAAGTGATAATTTTGCTCCTTATGAAAAGGAGACAGGCCTTGTTCTGGTGAGTTTGTCTGGTTTAATCTGAATTGCTTTTCTTTGACCATTCGCATAAAGGGAGCTATTAGAGATGAAAATCTGTGGTTTGCTCTATATTTCATTTCCTTAGCATTTCGTATTTTGAATGGTAAGTTTCTGCAGGCTTAGAATTACAGATCTGTTTTGTGTCTGGAGCTCCCCACAAAGCCAACCTGTCTGAGCATTTTGTGAGACCCAGATCCTTGCTGTATCTCTCCCTTTTTGGTTACTATTAATAATTATATCTACCCTAAGGCCACTTACAGTTTCTTCATAGTCTTGTCTTGAGCCACATTTTTTTTCTAGTCGCCATCAGAATATATCTATAATTTCAGGTCTTTTTCACGTAAGCCATTTCCTTAGGTTACAGTCCCAGAAGTTATTCCTATTCTTTTTAGAGATTAGAGATAATCTCCAAGTTGGCCTCATAATAAATTTGGCTCCCTCAGAGCCCTCCACAAAGAAGTTTTATTCCTGCCCCTCATCTTCTGCCAGTCCTACATCCAGCAGTAGAGCTAGAACTGGTCTTATCAGTAGCTGACTGTTTGCCTTGTTCTTGTTTTTTATCTCTGATCCTGTGTTTTGGTACCATAAGCCCAGACTTCCATTGCCAAGGCAGAGTGGAAGACTAAGTGATACCTATATAATACCCAAGTATAAAAGAACTGAAGGACTTTTTTCTTTTGGAGGAAAGGACAGTGGTCCAGGGTTTTAAGCCAACAAATATTAATTAAATGTTTCAGTATTATACAAATAGAGCAAAAAGATGCTTAGGGACAAATCTTGGCCTTTGGTGATCTTAGTGAGAGGCTGAATGCAGAACAGTCACTAGCTAGTGTCAAGTCCCAGTCATGGGACGAGTGACTCAGTTTGATGGAGATCCTGGATTGCTAGTTAAGAGGAAAGATTTGCATGAGGCAGTCATGCTGGGAACCAGGGTGGAGAAATGGAAGCCAGCTAGCTGCCTCTTCGCTGGAATGAATGGCATCTGTAGAGTTTGTCTGAGGAAGGGGTTGTTTTGCACTTTTTTTGCTCTGAGACTGTCAAAGCCCTTTCAAAGGAAGAGCAGAAGATAGACATTTGAGGAGGTGGGTATGAGGAAGAGACAGCTCCGCTCCACTTACTCTCTCTGGAAACTCCTTATCTCTGAGCACCGCTGCCCTTAAATGAATTCATTCAGATGCTGCAACTGCTTTCCAAAAGTTGAGACACTACTGAGGTTTCTTACACCAAATCTAAATTCCATAGAATGTGTTTCAAGTTCTTCCCCAGTTTCTATCTGTCCAAGTATGCCCCACCTCTGACCTGTATCCTGCCTCCCATACTCACTTGCTCCATTCTTGCAATATTTTCATATGTATTTTATCTTTGCTTAGACTGCCTCTTTTCTTGCCAATTTTCTTTCCTTGAAATTTTTAAAAATCAAATCTCACCCTCTGTCCAGGAGTCTTTTATTAAATAGCGGATCCTAATTCAGTAATTTTACATTGGGGACCTGAGATTCTGCATTTTTAACAAGCTTCCAGGTGATTTCCACACTGCTGGTCCATAGACCACACTCAGAGTAGTGGTACTCTGTGGTAGGTTTTGACAAACTTGTTCTGTAAAGGGCCAGACAGTAAATACTTTAGTCTCTGTCACAACTATTCAGCTCTGTCCTTATAGTGCCAAAGCAGCTACAGATAATACACAGAGGAATAGGCGTGGCTGTGTTCCAATAAAATTGTATTTACAGAAACAAGTGGCGGGCCATCATTTGCTGACTCTTGGAGCACAGATCACAGAGTCAGACTGACAGTTTCAAACTTTAGCTCTACTGCTTGCTAGCTCTGAGTTTCCATATTCATAGAATAGAGATAATAATACTACCTCAGGGTCGTTGTGAAGATTTAGATGCAAACAGGAGCTCCATGAAGGCAGAAGTTTTGTTCTCTTCCTTGAACAGTAGCTGGCATATAGTAGGTGCTAAATTAATATAAAATATTAGCTGTTAGCTTTCAAATGGAAACAATGGAAAGAGGAATGTAGCCCAAGACATTTTAGAGATATTCCCTAAGATAACCTAGCTTACCTGCTTTCATTTTCCTAGTCCTATTTTAACTTCTACGTACCATGCAGTCACTGATCTTAAGGCACTCACAGTCTAATGAGGAGAGAGACAACAAGTAATAGAGTGTCAGTTCATATTGTTGTGATATAGCTAAATACAGGCTGTTAAAGTAGCACACAGGGTGCTCTAGTACATGGTAGTGGTTTGGGAAGATACTTGAGCTGAATCCCAAAGAGTAGGAATTTTCCAGGCAAAAAAGATAGGCAGTCTAGCCAAGGATTGTGACATGTTTGGGCTCTGGATATGAGAGCAGGTATTTTGTCCTGAGTAGATCCTAGGATTCCATTTGTCCCATATCTCCTTAATTGGTATTAGTCTTGACAACCTGCCTATTGGGAAATAGCTCATTTCTCTCTCAGACTCATGGACAGGAATGAAGGAAAGTTGTGGACAGAGCATGTCTCTGTCTTGCATTTATAAATACTTAATAAAGTTCAGATACCTAAGATATACTGTCATTCTAGTCTGTCAGGTACAATTATGTATTTACATTTTTTATAACAAAAATTAAAAGCTATGAAAGAGAGAATAATATAATCAACACTCACGTGCCCACCTTCCAGCTTCAACAGTGACCAAATCCGGGCCAGACTTGTTTCTTACGTTCCCACATGATTACTTTGAAGCAAACCTCAGACATCGTCTTTTGACATTTCTGATACATGTTTTGGTTTTCAGAGGCCAGTGCTGCTGAGGAAGCGGACGTGCATGTGGCTGTGGTGGTGAGACCCGGCAATGCGGGACTAACAGATGATGAGAAGACTTATTACAGCCTCATCACATCCTTCAGTGAACTGTACCTGCCTTCTTCAACCTAGAGGAGGATTTCTAAGGAAGCCCCAACTGTCTTCACAGAGCTGTCCCTGTAGTCTAGTTTTATTCTAATGGTAAAAGTAATTTACTTAAAAAATATACATAAACGCACATGTATGTATGCAAGTATATATATGTGTGTTCAGATTACCTTTCACAGGCACATAAGTGGGAAAAAAATCTCAGTTCAGTGAAAAGGAAACTTATTTAAAGATGCTTTATATGTAGAAATTGTTTGAAACCATAGCTCTAACCCATATTGCAGGTAAAATGTAATTGATAGAAGAAACTACAATACAGGCCAACTGTATTATGTTTATCAAGTTTTGTACCAAAATGGAAAGGTAGGTTCGAGATGTTATTCAGAAGCCTTGTTATTTTAAAAACTGGAAGTATTCCAAAGACTTACTCCTAATAATAATTCATCCCCGCTTTTCATTGTAAGTTAGAAGATTACAGCAGTTGAATTTCAAAATATTAGCTTCCCTACATACAAAAGACAAAGCTATTTCTGCTCCAAAAGAGAGCAAAATTGGGAAAGGAGCTTATTTGTTACTTAAAAAATTTGCTAATCCTTGTGGCACCCTCAGCAAGCAGTTGCCTTACCAGTAAAAAAGGTGTACTGATATAACAGTAGATATATCAGTGTGGTTCTTAACATCTTAACATTTTTAACAAAACAGTCCGAATCCTGCCATTTATTATCATTATAGATTTTATAGTTACCTTTCTAACTCCTTAGCACAGTTTGAGAATATATGTTCATTGCTATTTACTGTTTAAAAAAGGTTTACTGATAGCAGTTTATAAGACCCAGAAGACCCCTAATATGTACTATTTTCCTCTGAAATGGCTGTGAGAAATGTAAATTTTATTTATCCTGGATAAATTCTAATGGGATGTTATGTTAATTTCATGTTACGATTAATAAAAACATTTTCTTCACTCATTTTGTGTGGGTCCCTCAACTATACCACATAACTGCCGTAATCAAAAGAAAAACTGTAGAAATTGAAAAAGTAAGAATTTTATTTTAGTTTTTGCCTTAATCATTGTGTATGTTTTAATGGAATGCCATTGGAAAACCATGGACTATTATTTGAGTTCTATATACACTGCTTATTGGTTTTTTTCACCTGGATAGTAAACATTCAGGATATGAGTGGGGTTTTTTAGGTTTTGGGGACTCTTACACTTGAGGTATATAAGATAATGCTTCAGGGAGGCAATTCTTCTAATCAAGAAAAACTCATGAATCCTGGGGAAATTTTGAGAATGCTTTGAACAAGGAATAGGAAGTAGCCTTGCAAATATGAGAGGACAGGGAATATAAAAGATTTTTTTGTTGATAATTATCTTCTAATAGCTAATTAAGAAATCTAAGGGCTATGAAAATCCAGAAGAGTAGTAAGAAGGAAATTAAATAAATCTTGGAAGTAATTTATAAATGATGGTGAAGCCACAGATTGTAATAAAAGGTTGAACTCCATATAATTTCTGAAAAAGCTCATGAGAAGATAACAGAAAAAGGTGTCTCTTAATGATAGTCAAGGGATAATTGGAAAAGTAAGGAAGAAATGAGAGAAAAATTATGCACCAAGGTCTAGATTGGAAAGGAAAAGGGGAGTACTCATGGTCCAGCCAGCGAGAATTGAGGTGGAGAGGTGTCTTAGTCCCTTCAGGCTACTATAACAAAATACCAGAGATCAGATAGATTGTAAACAAAATTTTATTTCTTACAGTTCTGAAGGCTGAGAAGTCCAAGATCATGGTACTGGCAAATTCAGTGTCTGGGCACTAATCCTATTCATGAGAGTTCTGCCAAGCCTTCCCACTTTCAAATACGTTACCTTGAGGGTTAGATTTCAATATGTGCAGTTGTGGGGGACACAAACATTCAGTCTATACAACAAGACATTTACAGTCCATGATAAAAAGGGTACCAGAAAAACTAGTTAATTATTTTGAGTAGTTGAGGACAAATAGATTTTAATAAAGAGAAAGTTGCAATATCATTCAGTTTGTCAAAGAGGGGTGCAAAAGTGAGGGAAAAGGTGAGTATAATATTTCTTAGATTCTAAGAAACTCACAGTGTGATAGAAAAGGATCTTAGGAACAACTTGAGGTGTAAAGTAGACTGGTTGTGAAGGAGGAAAATGCCTAGAAAGTGGGTAGTGAGCTAGGAAGTAAATCCAATAAATTCATGGTCCTTAGGAAAGGAGGAGAAATCTCATCTCTGGAATTTCTAAAAAGAGAACAAAGGAACTAAGGTTTTTTCAACATCCTGTTAGCAGAGAATACAGGGAACGAATGTCTCTTGACGTTGTGGCCCTTTTAATTCCTGTTTGTTAATCTAAAACTACCTCAGTTGTGCTCTTTCCCACAATGGCACTGATTTTCAATCTTGGGTCAAAATCCAAGTTGGTTTCTTAGAAGCCTCAGACACTTTTAATCTTATTAGCAATTCTGGAGTTGCAGGGCTTCCTCTTTGGCTTTCTGGAAGGCTGGCCTTAGTTGCTAAGCCTACTGGTCTCCAGTTCAGAGTTGCAGAAGAAAAGGTTGAGAGCCACTGGTCCCCATTGCCAATGCAGGCGCACAGTAGCCTTTGTCCAGCAGATGGTGCTATTTCTCCAGCGACCTCATCAAGTGTGAGGCCACCAGATACAGCAGATGGAGCTAAGAGGTAGCATTAAGAGAAAAATGAATTTAATTAATTTATCCTTAAAGGGCAATAGCATATTGCAAGGATCAAGAGTAGTTTGGGGAAAAATGGCCATAATCCTGAGTGCAAGCTACCCACTAATATTTCGCTTCCCCCTTTGCCCCTGAGTCCCATTTTAAAAAGTAGGTGATTTTTGGATAGCCAGTTGTTTTTAGCTGCAGTGTTAATAAAAAGGACTTGTTTTCAGGTTTTAAAAATTCTAATCAGAGCATGAAGTTGAATTAATATGTGCCCAAACAATTTATTACCCATGCCCAGATGGTAAAATGCTATTATTTTTAACCTAATTTAAGAATAATTTGTAGTTTTTGCTAACACAATGGAATAATTCTAACAGAAGTAGAATTTACCTTCCTTTCAGATTTAAACCAAACCATTCATTCAAATATTGACTAAACTCTATAATGTGCCCTGGATCTGCTGTAAGGGGCACAGTCCCTCCGCACTTTTATGGTACACACATTCTTAGAGGAGGCAGCCAATAAATAGTGACAAACAACAAAAAATTAGCAATAAGTGCTATATAGAGAAAATAGAGTGGCTTTTTACAGTGGGGTGCTAAGAAGGTAACATCTAAACAACATGAAAATGTAAGAAATTAGAAGAGAATTTTATGAAGATGGAACAGCATATTGTAAAGATCTAGGTCAAAGCTTGAACTGTTCTAGGAATTGAGAGAAGGCCAATGGCTGGATGCTGTCAGAGAAGTGGGCAGACGCCAGAGCGTTAGAGCATGGTACCACAGTAGAGTTTGAGTTGTATTCTAAGTATGGTGGGAAGCCACTGGAGAATTTTGAACAGAAGATGACATAATGTGATTTACATTAAGAGAATTCTCTCTTTGGAGAATGGGTTATAGGCAGGTAAGAGTAGATGCAGGAACACCAGTTAGGTATATCAGGGTTGAGTGCCAAGTCAGAAACAAGTTGAGGTATTTTATTCAGAAAGGGGTTTAAAAACAATGAATGAGGCATTTACAAAGTTAATGGCAAGGACTGGAGTAGTATTTGGGGGGACTGCTGCTGGACTGTGGAATTGAAGGGTACCCATACTAGTTGAAATCCAGAGTACAGGAAGCCTGCCACCCCTGGCACTACTACTTAATCCAGGAAGCTAGCCAGACACCGGAATGTGGAGTCCAATCATTACAGCTTCCTCTAAACACTTGCACTCTCTGACCTTGCTTCTCAACACCAATACCAGTGGGAAGATTGCCTCCCTTGCTTCTCTTTATAAACTTTATACTAGTGCATTTAATTGGCAGTATCTAATTCCAACCCAGATCTCTACATGGGAGGGTCTCTGGGACAAGTTTGTAGGTTTCTAACTTCTTCAATTAGCAGATAAAATGGTTCTTGAGGGAGCCAATCTACTCAATCTAAGAAGGCTATTGCAGTTATGAAAGTAAAGAATGGTGGTGGCCTGCCTTAAGATGGCAGTATTGGAAACACATGGAAGCGGACACATTCAGAATATGTTTTAGAGGTAACAATAGCAGCACTTATTTATTGATTGGGTTCAGAAGGGTAAACTCCTAGATTTTGTTGCTTGAGCAACTGGATAGGTGGTGCCACTGGAAAAACAGTGATACCACTGACATAGTGTGTAAAGGGTGAAATTGCCAATGTACATGCCAGTATAGACATGACCAAAATGCAGTTGTATTTAAGTCTAGAGTTCAGGGCCTAGATTTGGGAGTTCATTGGTCTAGCGGTGCTATTAAAAGCCGTGGGATGTTTTCACATAAGAAGAGTCTGTTGATAGCTTAGACAGAGCCCTCGGTCCAACATTAGAGATTAAGCTAAGGAGAGAAGCCAGCAAAGGAGATGGAGAAGGAAAACTGGGAGGGTGGCAGGAGATCCAAATGAAGAGAGTGCTCAAATGTGTCAAGTGCTGATGAGAATTTTTTATATATATATGCCTACAGCACCTGGTATTCCTAGGTGGTCTCCCATCCAAGTACTAATGAGGCCTGACCCTGCTTAGCTTCCAGGATCAGACGAGATCAGGCACGTTCAGGGTGGCATGGCCATAGACTCACTGATAAGAATTTAAGTTGAGAATAGCAGTGGCCCTTGGATTAAACAAGTGCAATCTCAGTGGAGTGGTGGGAACAAAAGTAAGATTACTTTGAATCTGAGGTCTAGCTAAAGGTTTATCGATTTTGTTGATCTTTTCAAAAAACCAGCTTCTGGTTTTTTTTTGATTCTCTATTCTATTTATCTTCACATTATTTCCTTCCTTTTGCTTGCTTTGGGTTTAGTTTCCTCTTCTTTTTATAGTTCCTTAAGGTGAAAGCTTATTGCTTTGAGATCTTTTTTAATGTAGTTATCTATAGCTCCAAATTTCCCTCTGAGCACTGCTTTCACTGCATCCCATAGACTTTGGTATCTCGCGCTTTTGTTTTCATTCATCTCAAAGTATTTTCTAATTTCCCTTGTGATTTCTTCTTTGATCCATTGGTTATTTAAGAGTGTGTTGTTTTGTTTCCACATATTTGTAAATTTCCTTCTGTTATTGATTTCTAAGTTCATTTTGTTGTACTTGGAGAACATATTTTGTATGACTTTGATCTTTTTAAATTACTGAGACTTGTTTTGTGTCCTAACATATGATCTATTTTGGAGAATGATCTTTGCGTACTGGAAAATGTGTATTCTGCTGTTGTTGGGTGGAATGTCCTATAGATGTTTGCTAGGTCTAGTTGATTTGTAGTGTTGAGTATTTTGTTTCCTTGTTGATCTTCTAGTTGTTTTATCCGTTATTGAATGTGGAGTATTGAATTCTCCATCGATTATTGTTGAACTATTTCTCTCTTCGATTCTGTTTTCACTTCATTTATTTTGCTGCTCTGTTTTAGGTGTATACATGTTTATAATTCTTATGTCTTTTTGATGGATCAACCCTTTAACATTATAATGAATGTCCGTCTTTGTGTCTTTTAACAGTTTTTTGTCTTAAAGTGTATTTTGTCTAGTATTAGTAGAGCCACTCCACTATAACCAGCCCTTTTGGTTATTATTTACATGGCATATCTTTTTTCATCCTTTTACTTTCAACCTAATTTTGTCTTTGAATCTAAAATGTGTCTTGTATAGACAGCGTGTAGTGGATTATGATTTTAAATCCATTCTGCCAGTCTCTGTCTTTTAACTGAAGAGTTTACTCCACTGCATTTAATGTAATTACTGATAAGGACTTCCTTCTGTCATTTTGCTACTGGGTACACGCTTGCAACTAGCAAGTGAATAAGTTCTGGAGATCTGATGCACAGCATAGTGAATATAGTCAACAATATTGTATTATATACTTCAAAACTGATTTTTATATCTTTTTTTTTTTGTTCGGTCCTCTGTTACTGCTTTCTTTTGTGTTAAATATATATTTTCTAGTATACCATTTTAATTCTTTTGTTCCTTATTTTAGTATGTATTCCTGAGTTATTTTCCTAGTGGTTACTCTGGGAATTATAAATTAACATCTTAATTTATAACGGTCTAGTTCTAATCAATACTACCTTAGTTTTAATAGGATATAAAACTTTGATCTCCCTACTTATATTGTCATAAATTACATTTTTATACATTGTATGCCAATTGACATAGATTTATAATTATTGCTTTATGTAGTTGTCTTTTAAATCAGATTGGAGGGAAAAAAAGGAGTTATAAACAATATATATATTTATATTTTCTTTTACTATTTACCTGTTATATTAGTTTCCTAGGTTTACAGAGTACTACCAACTGGGTGGGTTAAAGCAACAGAAATTTATTCTCTCATAGTTCTGGATGCCAGGTCTGAAATCAAGGTGTTAGCAGAGTTGGTTCCTTCTGGAGGCATTGAAGGGGAATCTATTCCAAGCCTCTTAGCTTCTGGTGACAGCTGACAATCCTTAATGTTATTTGGCTTGTAAAGGCATTACTTCAATCTCTACCTCCATCTTCGCATGGCAATATCCTTGTATATCTGTGTCTTCACATGGCTGTCTTCTGAGAGGCATACAAGTAGTATTAGGTTTTGGGCCTAGCCTACTCTAGCACCCCTCATCTTACCTAATTCCATCTATGATGATTCTATTTCCAAATAAAGTCTCATTCTGAGATTCTGGGTGAGAGCTTATGACAGCTCCAATCAAAGAAGGGCAACAGAGGTGATGCTTTGTGACTTTCCAGGCTTCGTTACGAAAAGGATATGGCTTCTACATCCTCTTTTGGGATCTGGATGTTGGACACTAGCTCTGGGAAAGCCATCTACCATGCTGTGAGGGAGCCCATATTAGCCCAGGTGGAGAGGAACTGAGGCCCCAAACTGAAGGTTAGCCTCACTCTCCAGATATATGAATAAACTAGCCTTCAGATGCCTCCAGCCTCCAGCCCTCAAGTCTTGCAGCTAAGACCTCAGATGCGGAACAGAAATAAGCTTTCTCCACCAGGCCCTGTCTGAATTCCTGACCCATAGAATCTGTGAGCATAATAGTTTTATGCCACTATATTTTGTGGTAATTTGTTAGGTAGCCACAGTAACTGGAACAGTCACCAAGCAAATCAAATGGTACCAAGCAGTGGATAGACTTTTTACCCCTCTCAGCACAGCTAGGCTTTTTTGGGGCCTGTGCTGGACTTTGCAGTTAAGAGCATCAAGATTGTCTATTCTCCCCATCCCTCCAAACAGTCTTCCTAGATTTTGCAAGTGTCCCATTTTCCCAATGACCCAGGCTTCCTCAGAATATCTGATTTCCCTTCCTTATATAGCCAACAAGTGACATCCATTGTCTTTTTCATAGTGCCTCACTAACTCATTCTTCCCATTCCTAACAGCCTGTGTTTGAACTTCAGGAGTTCATTATTATCTACAGAATAAAATGCAATGGAGTAGAAAAAGTCTACCAAAAATAGGCATAGTGCTTTCAGGTTTCATAGTAAAAAGGGGTAATACTTAAAGCTTTCCAAGGGCAAGTAATGATAATATTAATAGATATGATGTGGAAGTCCACTGTATTTTGAGAAAGATATCTCCCTCCTACTAGGGCAATGCAAACAGCAAGTCACTGGCTAGTCTCAGGATTATATCTAGTCCCTGAATCGACTTTGCTCTGTGTTTAGGCAAAGCTCTTTTCTTTCCTCCTCTTAACTATACCCCTGGCTACAAATCTAAATTTGGTTTACAAAAATTCAGAAGTATTAGAAGTTATTCTAATATTGAGTGTTGAATGAATCCCTTAGTTCTGCTTTCTACAGAAATATTCATTCAACAGCCTACATCCTTTTCTTTATCCTGACCAAAACAGCATTTGTAGGGAGAGTTTATGATGAGTTAAATTTAAGAACCTGAGTATAACCTATAGGGTCGGCTCAGCATCTTGTCTTAAACACATGAAATATATGTAATTTTCCTCGGGTAAGGACCCAATTATCACCATAATTTATTTTTAGAGCTACATTAGAGGAAATCAGGTACTGACACAGTTTGCATAAGGTTTATTTCAGGTCCTATTTAGAACTCAAGTACGTAATGTGTACCAGTTGCTGCAGATACCATTAAGAAATAACTTTGCTAGGAGAGCAACAGAACAATTGTATCCTCTGAAATCTGACATTACCATTGTTTCTTAAATGACTTTTTTTGAGACTAAATCTTAAAAAAAAAAAAAAAAGAGGAAGGAGAAAGAAAAAGAGGGAGTCAGTTACCTGTCATTCATTTATTTAAAAAATATTTATTAAGCACTTAACTATGTGTCAGGAACTATTCTAGGTGCCAAGTACATGGCAGACAAAAATCCTTGCCCTCAAGGAATTTGCATTTTAGAGGCGGAGAGAATAAGATAATAAAATCAGTAAAGTAAAATGTGTTAGACTGTTATGCATGTTAGAATTTTAATCACAGGACCATGTTTAGAAAATGCTGTAAAGTGAAATAAAGCTGGAAAGAGTAATAGTGCTGGGTTGGGCCTGAGGGGGTTAAATTTTCGAGATTGAGAAGGTCTCAGAAGGTAACATTTGAGTAGATAAGGAAGGTGAGGGATTTAAATTTCTGAGGGAAGATGGACCAGGCCAGTAGTTTCAAAAAGTACAAAGGTCCTGAAGTGCAGAGTATACCTTGCTGTTGGAGCAATGCAAGGAGGCAGAGGGGCTGGAACAGAGGGAATGAAAGGTAGACAGGCAGGTCTAGTTGGGCCTTGTAGGGCATTTCTGTGATTGGAGTTTTTAGTTTAAGTACAAAAGAAGCCAGGGTTTTGAGCAGAGGAGTAATGATGGTCTGATAACAGGGTCATTTTGACTGCTGTGTTGAGGACAGTTTGAAGAGAGCAAATAACGGAAGCAAAGAGAACAGTTATGTAGGAGCGATGGAAGTGGCTTGACCAGGTGGTAGCAGTGGACAAATTCTAGTATAATTTGAAGATAGAGCAAACAGGAGTTGCTGACAAATACAGGGCAGGAGTGAAAGAAGAGATAAAGATTACTTCAAGGTTTCAGTTTGAGCAACTGAAAGACGAGTTGTACTTAGATGGGAAGACTCCTTAGGATGTGTTAAATCTGAGATGCTCTTCAAGTGGAGATGTCACAAAGTAGTTGAATATACAGGTCTGGCATTTAGGATAGAGGTCTGAGCTGGAGAAGCTGGGAGAGATCAGCACATAGCAATATTTAGAACTAGAAGACTGGATGAGGTCGCTGAGAGTGTGAGTATAGATAGGAGGGAAGAGTTCTAAGGACTGAATCGTCAGGCACTCCAATATTAGGATGTCAGGGAGAAGGTGGCCCTGGCAAAGGAGACCGAGGAGTGGACAGTAAAGCAGGAGGCAAATTAAGAAGGCACAATGTTCTAAAAGCCAAGTGTAGGTGTTCTAAGCGGGGAGGTGGAGAAGGGGATGATGTTGTGGTGTTGCTTATGGGTCTAGGTAAGGTATTAAAAGAACTAACCACTTGTATTTAACATTACAGGGTCTTTGGAGAACTTGAGTAAAGCGATTCCAGTGGAGTGATAGGAGCAAGTGATTGGAGTCAGTTCAGGAGAAAATTAGGAGAGAGGGATTGGAGACAGCAAATGCGGACTTTTTGTTTTAAAGATAGAAGTATATTTTATGTTGCAAGAAAGATCTTTGCTTTCCAGTGACAGACCTAGCCTTCTCACCCACACTCCCTTCTTTGGACTTCAGATTTGGATATTTGCTGTTTCTTGGGACCCTCACTTCGAGAGTGTTAATAGGAAATCTGAACTGATAGGATTATGAAAATCAACTTATTTTATATGTGGAATTCTTCTTTTCCCCCAAACTGCTGGTTCTCATTACTCTGGGGCAATATAACATATTTTAGATGTGGCCAAGAGTCCTTAGGCTTAGAGGAATTGCATCGTTCTTGCTATTATTTGGATTGTTCTTCATACTTGTAATTTGGTGCTCTGTCTCAGCCCTACTGACAAACCCTTTCCTCTACTTCTGTATGATGATGGGTCCTTTACTGATTCTTTGGAACTCCCACTTCAAAGGAATGACAATGACCAAAGAAGTCTGAAAAACTTAATATGAAACCTTTGGTGGTGACCAGGCTGTTCACAAATGTTTCTCCCATTCTGGGCATGTTAGGAGTGCCACTCTCAAATATGGCCATGTGACTTGCCCTACTTAGTGAAATGTAACCTAAGTGATGTCTGTCACTTCCCAGCAGAAGCTTTAATGACCAGTGCACAGTCTGTCACATTTTCTTGGCTGTCAGCAATTGCGGAGATGCCTCTATCAGCCAGAGTCTGAATCAGAGCAATAAGCAGAGACCTCTTGCTAATCCTGGAGAGACATCTAGTGTGAGAAATAAACTTTAGTTTTATTAGCTTCATCTTGGGATGGCAAAACCCAGTCTATCTTGACTGACACAATACCTAAGGACAAAAATAAACAGTGGTGTTCCAGCTCCACTATAACCAATGGATTACAAATTTTAGGATACAAAGATTTTACTTTCCTATGCCGGGGCAGGCAAAAAAAACAAAACAAACAAAAAAACTCAATCAATAACACAGGTAATAAAACTTTACCTCACTGTCAGTTCTCCATTAAATACAAAACTATCAAACCTTTAAAATGTTAACATTAAAAATATATGTTTCTCTTAACCAGGAGGAGAACTTTTCTTTGACAGCTGGACTACCAAAAACATAGGTTAGTGTATTTCAAACTTTGTTCTCTAGGTCATCTGCATTAGGTCCTCCAGGGCTGGTCATTATAAATGCAGAGTCCCTAGTCTTGGCCTCTTACAAGAACGCTGTGGTTCTTGACTCCTAGGAGGTTCCGTAGTCTTTATCTTTATTTGTATGTGTGGCATAATACAAAAATATATTTGGCTTTTGTCCTTACTTCCTGCTATAGAGCTTCTAAAACTCTTGGAATTTCCTGAGTGATAGAAGTGTATTTTGCTATTCATCACGAGCCCCTGAGTTTATGCTAATGAGGTCACTTAGGGTGGGGTTCCTAGACAGTCTTAGGATGGAGCTGGTCAACAGAAAGACCAAGTGATTAGACTTCCTGACCAGCCTCCAGGAAATGGGTGGGGGAAGGTGCTAGAAATTGAGCTCTATAAACTCCTGAACAGATTCAGAGAGCTTCTGGGTTGGTAAACACATCGAAATGCTGGGCAGATGGCATGGCTCTGCATCCATCCCTCCCCTTCCTTGCCTGATGCATCTCTTCCATTTGGTTGTTCTTGAGTTATATCCTTTATAAACTTGAGTTATATCCTAATAAACAGGCAAATGGAAGTACGGGTTTTCTTGAGTTCTGTGAGCCACTCTAGCAAATTGTTGACCTTAAAAGGGAAGGGAGTCATGTGAACTCTCCAATTTTATAGCCACGTTGGATAGAAGTGTGGGTAACACTTGCAGCTGGCATCTGAGTGAGGGCAGTCTTGTGGGACTCCCTTAAACCTGTGGAGTCTGATAATAACTCTGGGTAGTTAATGTCAGAATTAGATAAAACTGTAGGCCATCTAGTTGGTGTCCAGAGAATCAGAGAATTGGTTGTTGGTATTGAAAAACACCCTAGAAATATGTTACCAACAAAACACTGAAGTTCATTTTCAACATAATATCTCATTGAGTTTACCTATGCTTCAGTATTAGAGAAGAGATGTTAGTGTAAGAGACAAATCACAATTCTGCATAAAAGAATTTTATTTAGTGGTCAGATCCCAATGAATAACGCCAGTCATTGCTTGATTCTGCTAAAATGTGCTATTAGATATGCTCTTAAGAAAGTGTATAGTGCATCACCAAAAGCTGTTTAATTTGGATTGTGTAAAGTAAAAGAAAATTTCATAAATCTCTGTCTGTCCTCTGATAAAAACTTTAAAATATAAAAATGAAAAAAAAAATCCAAAAGCAGTATTCCAAAATAATAAATGTCACCTTGGACTATTTACAATTAAGATGCCTTTTAATAGAATACTCTCTGCTTGATTTTTTTCCCCACATTTTACTTAACATTTATAAGTATTCTCACTCCTCTATTTGACCCTTATTCATGATTTCTTCTATTCTTGTCTTCCTTGAAATAGTCATCTTCTATTCTCTCACTCATCTTTGAGTCTTTCTCTGATACTCCTTTTGCCTACTCTTAAATCGCCAATAATTCTGTTCAACAGCGTTTGTTGAGCACCTATGATGTGCCAGGCACTGTGCTAGGAGGTGGAGATAAATACGGAGATAAAAAGTCATTGATACCTGCCCCTAAAGAAGCTGAGTTTAGGTTGAATTAAAAAATAATGTTTTTTCACATTATATTCCATGAAATCCCAGTCCTCTGTAAAGTAAATCTGGAATTTCTTGAAACACAGTGTACGCACAGAGGGTCTGTCAAATGACCTACTCCAACACATGTTGAATTTGGAATTCGGTTCTTTTCTGTGAAGCATAGCCTCAAAAGCCCAGGCCTACAGTTTGAGTTCTAAACTCTTAGCAGGTGGGAACTATGTGTTAGGCAGTAGGGGACGGCTGTACCAATCTGTTTTTTGGGGAGGGTAATCTTTTGACTGGCTTCTAAAAATTCCAAATATGAAAAGCCCTTCACCTCTCCCAAAATACTAAATTTGAGCTACAGACATATATTAAGAAACTCTCCCCTGATTTGGACTTGTAACAAGATGCTCTAAAACTCCTATATTTTATAAATGTCAAGCAGGAGCTCTTTTTATTACCTCCACATGTTTCTTTGTGCTTTTTCTGTGAACATGTAGCTTCAGACATAAAAGCAGCAAATTAAGCCTGCAGGTCACCTTTTTTTCTCTTTTATCATGGTTGAACTCAAAACAAGCTCATCTCTCGCATGTGGCCTACATCTTCTTTGTCCATGAAGCCTCGAGAGACCCTTGGTAGTTACTTCAAAAAAGGCAAGCCATGAAACATAAAATGAAAGCTATACATAGCATACTATAAAAGCAAAAACGGAACGACACCCTTGCTGCCCCATCTGTTCCATGCCTGGTAGGCCAGGTCCCTACAAATACTCACATTTGGAAATATTTCTGTCATGGTAAAGTCCAAACCATGGTGGTGGGCTCCAACTCTCACAGTTTGTAGCATATTCTTTTCACTGAATCCTCACAGCCAACCACTGAACAATGATGGAGTTTTTGTGGAAAAGTCCTATCCTTGATCCCTTACCTTTCTACAGGTTACACAGGGTCACATTATACAGTTTCTGTCCAATTAGATGATACTCTATACATTCAAGAGTATTAGTGCCAGATTCAGAACTTCCTCATGAGCTGCTTCCAAGCCCTTTGGATCTGAAGGCACCTTTGGGAGTTGGCATTATTCCCATGTGACATTTAGCCTGCCCTACCCTATGGCAGGATGATCACGATGTCTGAAATATGCAAAGAGCATGGGAAGAGCAGGGAGTATTGTGGGAGGGAAAAGAGGTGATCGTGCACAAGCTTTTTGCTCTGTCGTGCATATATTTTCAGTGTAACAGGGTGTATTTCGACACATTAGGGCTTGTGCTTTTATGTTAAAAGAAATAACTCACCCTGAAAAGCTCATTTGGCAAATGTGGCCATGAACGTGTGTGTGTGTGTGTCTGTAAAATGTGTCATGAGGTTATATGTCAAGTCCTATGAGTGTGTCCTCCTGGCCCCTCCTTCACTGTCACACCCACCTCCCCAATGAGGAAAAACTGATGGGTTACACCTGGTCAGTTTGATATTCGGAAGCTTCAGACAGGCTTTCTGAGAAGCTTAGAAAATTCTCCTGGTACTCAGAACAAACAATCTCGTAACGGTAATGCCGGAACTCCACAGCAAACGTGCCAAAGTATGACAGGAAGCACATGACCAGGCCCCACTGGACCCTGGCTGCATACATGTGGATGCCTTGGGCCATGAGGATGAAGTCTGGGGAGGAGCAGTCAAGGAAAGAATGGGCTCTCTTCTGGGCAGACAGGTTATAGGAAAAGTCTGGCTCTTCCCCTCACTAGATAACATTATCTAACTCTTACATTGTTCCAGACATGCTTCTAGCTGCTTTCACAGAAAATATATCTTAATCTTCATGACAGTCCTATTATCATTATCGGTTCATTTAAAAATAGGGAAACTGAAGCCAAATAGATAAGCAACTTGTCTGCGGTCACACAGGTATTAACTGATGGAACTGGAATTCAAACACAAGCACTCTGTCCCAAGCCATACACTCAACCACTCTACAGCCACCTAATAAACTGTGAGATTAGCAAGAGAATTACAATTCCAAAGTAAGTAGTTGGCCAGAAAAATAAAGTTATCTTTTAAAAAACACTGCAAATGACTATGGAGTCATAGTCATCACTCTATCCTCAGAAATAATTTTGAACATATCAACTTGCTAACGACCTCCATATAAGCTGCATTTGTCTCTGCAGTGCTACCAATAATATCTTAAGTGGTCTCTCTTCCACTTCGGTCTAGTTTTCAATACTGTCTTTCAGACAATACTTCACAGGCTAGTTTCATTCTTGGTGTCACATTTAAAATTGTGCCCAAATGAAAAAATGCATTAAAAAAAAACAAAAAACAGATAAGACTCCTATGCCTGAATATACGTGTAGTGTGTGTGTTGAGAAAGGTTTACGGCATGCTTCAGTGAAAAGACCAAGAGGCCAAGGACTAAATACACTTATTCAGAAAAATCAGAAATGCCCCCTTAGAATGTTCTATCTTCAGAACATAGATTTAAAATCTTGGGAAATTTTCAGAGTATGTGAAACTATTTCAGCCAAACTTTGCTCTCTGGACTAGGCCTGGATCCATTCACCTGAGAACCAAGAAATGGTTCCAAGCGTTCAGAAGTAAAATGGCAGAATTGTTTGGTATAAGCTCAAAGCTCAGAACAATTTAAAGTCTGTACATACTCTTCTGACTGAGGGTTCGAAATACTGCCAAAGCAATATTATCACTTAAGATAATGGGGAAGGGATGAATCTTTAAATCTCACACTGGCAGAATTTTGACCTTTTCACTCATCAAATATTTTATCAGTTTGCTAGCAATGAGAAATTTTTTTGGCTTGATTTTCAAGTCCTAAAGTGTGACTGCGGAACTTGAAAAAAACCCCAATAAAATGATTGCTTGGCAGTTGTGAGGGAAGAAGAAATAACAGACTCCAAATACTTTACTAACTAGAGACTATCTCTGAGCGCCAAGTCTTTTCATATTTTAAAGCCACGTTCTCTACAGAAAGACATGTATGGTTAAAAGTACAAGAACTGAGCCTGAGTTTAAATCAAGATCACATACTGTGTGCGATATGGGGCAAATTAACCTCTGTGCTTCTCTATTCTTACCTAAGGAAGCTGACACATCTAAAGTGCTTAGGATAATGCCTCGCACATGTAAGTGCCCCATAAATACCGGCTATTACATGACTGAAGATGTGTGATTGTGTTAGCTGTGTAGTCTACCATCTAGGGACATGATCTCCTCTGGTTTCCTGAGGACCTACAAGAGTGACCATTTATGATCGCTCTGTCCAGTGGAACAAATGAGCAATCTGATTAGTGGGACTGGAACTGGCTGGCTTCCTTAGGGCCATGCCACCAGCAGGCGGAGTCCCTGCGCTCCATCTTAGACTACCCTCTCTGCGATATCTGAAGGGTAAAGCTGAGCGAAGCGCTCTCCTCATCCTTTCCCTGGTTTCTTTACTTGCTACTGAGTGAGTAAGTTTAATTCCAGGGTGTGAGATAGGACGCCTGTGGCATTTTCCTTTCCAAATTTAGCAGGAATAAAGGCTGATTTCTTCATCCCCATGTGGTTCCTTGTTCTCCACTGGTTTAAACTCGAGGGAGGAAGGGAAATAAGAGCACTTCGAACCCTCAAAAATATTTGTTTAGGACAATTATATATGCAGCAGTACCTAATTGTTGAATTTGTTTTCCAGAAAAGCTTATTTTCCTGAGTTATAAATGTATTTGTCCCTTGAAATTCATTTTAGAGTTAATAAATTAAATGAAATAATAGGATGATTAATAAAGTCACAAATGAATATTTTTTTAAGATGGAGGGAAAAATCATAATTCTCTTGGTTATGCATTGCACATGTGCTTCATAAAGGGGAACTTTTACATTATTAGTGATAAGGAGAATGCATGACATCATTTCAACAACTGAAACAATCTTGAGAAGGCAGAGCTTGTTTTATTTTTAGTTCTCCATCTTCTCTTTGGCATGAAAAATAAGTCTGAGAGTTTTTGTTTTTATACCGATTTACTTTTCTGTTTTGTCTAAGATCTGGAGATGGTCTGACACTATCCTAACTAATTGAGAAATGGCAATTTTCTCATCTTCTATATAGATAAGTTATCTGTGTTTTAATTTCACTGGTAAAGAACCCGTTCACATTCAAAGGATACAGAGGACTACACAGAGAGTGACAGATGCCGAGAGAATAACTCGTGGAATTCCAACTTTCCGTCCTTCATTCTTGATGTTGACTTTGAGTGTCAATGCAGCCTGGATCCAGCAGGTCAAGGTGCCAAATCCAAATGTCAAGGAGGTTCCAACATTATGGATTTCTTCATCATTTGTGAGCTAAGGGATGAACAGATAATGACGTGTGGAGGCCCATTTAGAAAAGACATAAAAGCCAATGGAGTATGTGAGGGAGAAAAATAGGTCAAAAAACAGATATTCCAATAATGGGATGATAGATTTTAGAAAGATTAGCCCTTCATCTCCATTGGCTTCTTGTGTCAGTTTTCAGTTCGTTTGAACTCTGAGGGGAAGAAGGGAAATAAAGAGTACCCCCAAACCTCAAAACAGTTGTTTAGAAAAGCCATACAGGCAGTAGTAATCTATTCCTTGAATTTATTTTCCAGAAAAGCTTTGTGGAAAAGTAAAAGAAAAACAAACAAACAAATAGCTAGGAAAGTTACACAAAAAAATGTCAAAGATTCTACAAACATACACTCCAAATTTTACTTTTCAGACTAAGATGAGACCTGGGATCTGGCTGTGTATTTACTGATTGAGGAGGACAAATTTTAAGCAGGTTAAGATTTTTTCGGCATAGACAACTAATAAAACTGTTCTTTACTCCTATAAAACTGGCCCGTCTCTGTAGTGTGACCAATTCATTGTTAATGAGATTTTGTTTTGTTTTCCTATTATGATAAAACTGTCACCTGTGAGCTTTTGCCGTATCTGTAGACCCATTAGAAGTGTTTGAAGATTTCTGGTCAAAGTGTTTAGAGAGTGAATGAGTCAAAGGAGACCCATCTGGGTTATTTCAATTGGGGGTTGGAAATGTAAATGCCCCCAAATCATTACCCACCGATTTAAAAACAATTGTCACTTAAAACACCTTCAGTAATTACACATATTTTAAAATACCAATATAGGAAAATAAAATCTGTTTTGAAGAGATGGCTTTTAAAACACGGTGAAAATATATGTTTTGAATTGCCATTGTCTTCAGATGTTTTATTGTTTGTCATTGTTGTGAACAATGGTTGTATGAAATCAATATTACTTTCCTTTTACAATTTGCTCTGTTTTTTACTGTGAGATTCCCACGTCTTCTTTGGAAGAAGAGTGCCAGACACAGTACCACTAATCCTCACGTTTTCCTCTCATAGTTCAAAAGACATATTTTCAAAGCTTATTTTAAATAATGATTCCTCAAATCAAATTTTACTTCTAGGAAACTGGTTTTCTAAACCCTATTCATTTATTATTTTTAACCTAATTAAAAACATATATAATAAGTTACATGGTTCAAACTTATAAAAACTATAAAAGGAGTATACAGATTGGAAAGTCTGTCTGCCATGCCAGATACTAGCCACCTGGTTTCTCCACAGGCAACTAATTTGTTATTTGTTTCTTGTATATTCTCTGTAGATATTCCAGAAAATGTCCTTCAGATGTCATCATTCACGGCTTCGACTATTTGTGGTTCACCAAAGTGACCCAATCTCTGGGTTTCTCTTGGGACTTTAGTAAAGAGCACAGTGCCTACTTAGTGACTTCCATCCAAGTCTGAGAAGAGAGAAATGATAGTTATTGAGTACTTTACGACATGCCAGCACCTGCAGCACAGACAGGTGAGGGAAAGACTCCCACCAAAATCTCAATAAAAATGCTCAACGCCCTAACATTTTGGAGTTTAACAGGCTAAACTCTCAAATATTCTGATAATTCACTGTCCTAGCCAATATGATCTATGAATGCAGCTTCCTTGCCATCTATATGGGATGAGACCTAGAATAGTTAGAGGAATTGGTGGGATTGCCTCTGTCAAACAACCCATCAAGTCAAAAATGCTTACTGAATTGCTACTCTGTACCAGGGAAAGTGTTGGGGAATGAGTTAGCCTGGTTTTATGGATTATCAGGACTGAGGGTTAGGACAAGAGACAGTCTTAGAAAATCTACTACCATATTTTCTCGAATGTCTATACCATTTGGATTTTACTCAACAGAAGGAAGAGAGGTGTCAGGATCAGTGTTTGATTATAAGAAGGAAGTTTCTAGCAGCAGTATATAGCATAGTTTAGAGGATGCTGGGGAAGGGAAGGAGGCAGGGACATCAGACAAATACTGTAACAGTGCAGGGGTCTCTTTGTCTATTTTACAAATGAAGTCATTCAGGTCTAGAGTTGAGTGATGGTATTGGCAAGAGAAATTATTCTTAAATGTTGTGACCTCAGGCTTCTAAATCTCTGGGAAGAAGAGTCAGTATTAGTATATCTTTACACAAGTCATGGTGTTCCAGAGAAGTTCTGGATTTTCATACTTAACTCCCATGTGAGCTTGCTACTCTGAAATGCAAGCTTTCATCCAGAAAAAATGTTTAATTATAGTAAGGCCAAAATGATCCTATTAGGATTCTAGAAAGGCACATTAGGATACAAGTTATTAGGAAAAAAGTATGAAGCACTTTGAAATCCTTTGCAGAAAATATACAGCTGTTTTGGTAGCTACTTTTCCTAATAACCATGCTGTAATTCTAATGCCTAGTAAACACCGTCATGTATGTAACGCAAACGTAGGTAGACCAGGCTGAGAGACCATAAGGGCCGATGCCTGGAGAACCTGTGCATATTAGGAACCACTATTAGCAGTTGCTTTTAAGGTTTAAGCAGAATTATACGGGTCATACAGTGACTATCTCTCAGTGGTTATGATAATATATAGGTAAAGTGTGAGATGGAAGTGAAAAAGGCCAAATGAAGTACCTGAAAATTACCAAGTAAGGTCATTCCAAAGGAAGCCAGACACAGTGCAACCAATCCACTAATATTCAGCCAAGGATTTAAAACCTTTGGTTTCAGTTGTATGAAGCGCAGAACAGCTACCACAAGAGCTGGGGATAAAACAAAATGTTACAGTTAAAAAATTGAAATCATATATCCAGACTATAAGGCAGAGTTCTTAAGCCACAATGTATAAAATCAAACTTTTCACCACAGTGCATTTTTAAATCTCTGAAATGACAATTTTAAAAAGAAAATTTCCATGCGATGCTTATGATTATTTAGATGTTTTATTACATCTAACCTGGGGGGAAGCAGAGCAGAGTTGAAGCAGCAGTGCTGTATGTTATTTGGGTGATGCAAGGATGATAGAACAACAGTTAATAGAGTTGTCCTCAAAGAGTTTTCAAAAACCAGGTCAGCACAGGGCAGACTAGCTTAGGAGAACACGGCAGAGGCTTGACACACAACAAATAAAATAGGGATAAAGACAGTCCATGGTATGGAAATTCACCGGTTCAATCATCCTTTAGCTTAGAACAGTGTTAGAACAGAGAGGGCAGGAAAACACAGGGGAGACGACAAGGTTCCACATCTAGACAAACCTGCTGGTCCCTGTGCCAGAAATCATTCCTGGGGATAGGAAGGAAGATAAAGGCAAGTGTACAAATCCCTTTATTACTGGTTCATACCCACTTCCCTCAGATTCCGCCTGGAAGGTGTGTTTTTATCAAAGGACGATGATAGTTAATTCCAATTAGAGCACTTACAATGACCAAATTATGAAATCTGGATTTTTAACAGCAGATTTTGGGGTCTGGTGTATATTAAAAATTAAGCTAATTATATTAAGGAAGCTCAATTCTTCCAAATGATGTTAATTACTTATTTTAAAAGAACCACTCTATCTTTTGAAGCAAATTGTTGTCAGAGAACCTGACGAGAGAGTGAAGTTACCTAGATTTCAAACCTGACTTCTAACGGTAACCTTGAGGATAGTCCATATGCAAGCCACTAACCTAAGAATCCCCTTTTATTAACTGCCTAGTCTAAGGATAGTTTCATATTTATACAAAGAGCTGAGGAAGTTGGTTTACAAATGACAAAAAAGGCACTTGCAATTAATATAAACTATATCTACATAAAAGGAAATGCACTTATACTACTTCCTAAGACAATTTATTTTGACATTCAGGTTTAGCAGAGAAGACAATTAGAAATTCAAAAATTACCCTATTTATACAGCAATTAAAAGCAAGTAATTATTTGCTAAAGGTTTTACCTTGATCACAGGCCATTATTACTAACCATTAGTAAAGAAAATCCAACCATAAATTTGCATTTCCCAAGTATGGTGAATTTCATAGTTTCAAGCTATGGAACTAATAAGCTCAGTGAGTTGACATCCAGTTCCAAGTACCTCTGTTCAAAGAGTGATATACAACTTGGTTAAAATTTAAATTTTGGAGACGAAGGAGAAATAAATCATAACATACAAAATTGCAAGTTGTTCCGTTCAAATTTAGCTTTTGGTATATTTAGGTTTCAGCTAATGCCCGCTACTGATCATAAAATTAATAAATTATACTTGAGTTGACAAGAGTTTCCCAAACTACTGGTCTGAGGAACTTAGGAGATATAGTATATCAGAAGTCCATTAATAATGACAATAACTACACTAAAGGATGAAAAAATCAGCACAACTTATTAGTTTTTAGGATGGGAATAGGGGAGGAAGTGGGGAGAGAAGAAATTCAATATAAGCATTCTATACAAAGTGACCATCAGATAAAGAAGCCAGTGGATTAAAACCAGAAACCTCAACACAGGGCACCATGGGAGACATGTGCTAACTAACTGTGTATGGACATTAGTCAGGGCATAATAACAAAATACCAAGACAGCATATTTCATTTCTTCTAAAAATGACTAGTGAAAAGTATTACTCTGGGAGCTCTCTGGTTGTCACGTAGTTTGGAGGGATAGGATCCTGCTGGAACCTCGACCTAAGCTCTGAACTGCTGCTGAAGCAGACACTGAAATGGCTCTTGATGTCAGTTTGTTCCATTTGCCCAGGAGGAGAGAGTTAGTTGATGGTCACTCTCTGCATTACCTATTTCTCTCCAATAAAAATGGGACACGTATCATTCTCTTTGTCCTAGTATTGCTAGCCTTCCCATTTGTAATAGCGATGATAAAAATCATTTTATCATGAGCAGATGATGAAATTAAGCAGGTAGCAAATCTACTTGATGAAAGAAATTCAACCAAACACTCTGAACTTCCAGAATTACATTCGAAACACTACACTTTGCCCTTTAACCTATTAACTTCATTATTAATCAGCTCAGACTAGGCATACTTTCCTTTCAAAATAGATTCTAGTTGAATTTTTAGGGTGGTGGAAATAGTAAAGATTTTGGTCCTTTAACAGTTTTGTTAGAAGTAGGTTTAAATAGAGGCAGATTCAGACTATCTGTTATAAAGTCCATTTTCAACCAAGCAGTGGTTTAATTATATGTCCCTGAAAAAGACTTCCAGGTAGTAGGGCAGATTCAAAGCCATCTTTATATATGCTAATCAATTTTTATCACGTTAATGTTTTGATCCATAGATATAACTTTTAGTTTCACTAAAAATTTTAGATTTTATTAACAGTTTTAGAAAACATTTTTAAAAATTACCTTTGTTTTTGGTATGTAGAATAGTTCTTTTGCTCTATAGGTATCCCTTTTTAATTTATCTATTTTAAGAGAACACAAATATTAAAACAATTGCTTATTGCTTTATTACATTTTTTACTTTGAGGCTGACTTGGTTTTTAGAGTTCAAACTCAAAAAAAAAAAAAATAACAGCTCTTAATTGCAGTTCTAAACTGGTGCCTGGCCAAATTCCTTTTGTTTAGTTTAGTTTTATTGTTTATGCATCAATAATTCCTATTTATGACTGCAGTAGAACACGACAATCAATATGTTTTGGCTGAAGGAGGGAGAATGGCTGCTATTAGGGGACTGAAATCATTCAGCTATTAGCTTTGTCCTCGCCATCACCCAGGGCAAAAAATAACATTCCCTTAAAAAAATTTGTCTTAGGTCTTTGCCCCATCCCCCCAGGAGAAATAAAGTGTTGACTCTGGACAAAGAGCATAACTAATTCTGTAAAGAGAATAATTGAGCATTTAATTTTTGATTAGTGCATCAGAAAGATAAAAGGTCTTTGGTAACTCATTTTAATAAATGCTATCCAAACTCATTTATAGATTTAAATTATATTCTATACATAGCTGTCAAAAAGCAGTGACTTATAGGCAGTGCAGGTTGTTTCTGAAAGTCAGTTATGTCATCTAAAGTAAGAGTCTGAGGAAAAATAAATAAATAAATAAAGTAAGAGTCTGAGGCTGGACAGGACAGGCCTGGGGAGATGAAAGCATCCACAGTTCACAGCAAGAATAATTAGTAAACTAACTTTCCTTGCAGAGTAGACAAATAATGACTCCCATTGAACACTAATCTTAATCAGTTTTGTGTCCACCAGATGGCACCAAAAATGATGAAAGATGATAATCAACACTGGATGCTGCAGTATTTTAGAGCAGGAAAGCTAATAAAAACTTAATTGCTTCTTGGTGGAGCAGGGAAGGACAGGAGTGTAAAATGATGACAAGCGTCGTCTGGAAGAGGGGAACTTGTTTTCATTTGTTTGGGGAAATGTTTTTATAATTAATTAATCATAAGCTCTATAACTGGATAGATTTGTGAGCTGTGCAAACTGGTATTTTTTAGATTATACACTAAAGACTACTTGGAAATACTGATTTTTCTTAAGGATATGAAGGAAACAGTATGTGGCTTCCAACATGTTCATTGGTTTCTTTAAAGCCCAATGGAGGGCAGATAGCTCGTGACGGCTTTTTAATAAAAAGGGCAATCTCCTCTGTATTGTGATTAGATGGGGTAGCGTTTGCAAAGCACTTAGCATTGTGCCTGGAATATAAATGACTGTCATTAATTATTGTTATTATTGCGCCTGTGGGGATGATCGTATGAGTAGGTATCAACCCGCAGGCCTATGTGGTGTGATTGCAGAGGGGCTGGGGATGGTCTCTGACCCTGCAATTTAAGATTCACTCTCGGGACTTTGTGCTCTATTAAATGAAAATATCTCCTTAGCAGTCATTTATGCCTTGGTATGAATAAGTTTATTAGATCTTTTCAGAAAAGTCATGTCAAGAGTAGAAAAAAAGCTTAAGTATAAAGCTCCTGGCAGCTCTGAGGGTGAAGGCCGTGAAGATAAAGCCTGAGTGACTAGGACTGGCCCTGCTGCCCACATGTGCACCAGCTGCCGAAAGTATTACCTTTCTCAGAATTTGGGAATATCTGGGACATGAAAACACTGCCTGCCAGGGGCATGAAGAGAAGAGCTTCGTTAAAGAGTCAGCAACTCCAGCATCAGGGTATATCGAAGCTGCTCTTTAGTGCTAGTGTAGCAGTCCATTCCTTCCAGAAACTTCCTTCTTAGGTGAATTGGAATATGCTTTGAGGAAGCTTGGGTAAGGAAAGGTTAGCTCCAGGGAACAATCTTACTAACTATAGAGAAGTCCCCAGTGTGCTTCTCTTAGAGGCCTCTTGGGCCTCACAAGGAGCGTTCTCTGTTTCTCACTTTTTGAGCCTTCTGAACCAACTAAGACTCTGCCTGTGTTGCATGCTGGACCAACCATCTCCCTTGATTTTCTAGTGAGGTTTCAGGTCTTCCCTTTTCTTATAGGAAACATTTAAAAATAAGAGTGAATAGAAACTGTGTGTGTGTGTGTGGGGCGGGCGGCGGAAAGAATTATACATAGATGAAATAACAGGTCTCCTCTTGGGAGGACAGATGCTATGAAAACCATTTACTCTCTCAGTAATAACATTGTCTTTATCTCTTACTTTATCTCTCACTTCCAGAAAACCACTGCTGAAATAATTAGTTGTCACTGGCCAGTTCCCCATAGCATGGCAACAATGATAGTTGGTTGACCTTCTGAAAGTCAATGGGGAGGCCTGGCCTTGAGGAGATGGTACAGAAGGCCGACTGGAAAAGGATAGAGAGCATGGCTGGTTCCCGTGATCCCTGGAGGACCACCAGGTCATGGAGGCACTCACAGAATAAAGGGCACAGGATATTAAATAAGGGCCTTGGGCCCTGAAGAAAAAGTGGGGAATTTAGGGCCAAACATGAGTATGAAAGTTCTTTAATGGTTTTTTTTTTAACCTATATCTCTACTTGCCAGCTTGATATGTGCGTTGGCACAGTGGAGAGTGTCACCCGAATGCTAATGCTGACCTTTAGATTTAAAAATGATATCCACACACATCAACAGTTATCACGGAACCCATGCATTTTTTCATCTTTTCCACTGAAGGAAAAAATAAAGCTTTCTTTTTAAGGCAAACATATTGTACAATATTATATTCTCAAGCTGGGTCTTATGGTATGTGATATATATTATTTTGTGCAGCAAAAGAAATAAAGTTAAGAATACACTGAAATGATAAAGATGGTAAGCAGGGTGAACATAAAGGGATTTATGAGAAAAAGACCCTCAAAACAAAAGCTAGCTTCAGGATATTGCCATGATATGATACTCAATTATAATTAAGCCCACCATGCCTTTTTTTTTTTTTTTTTAGCGTCACGAGGAAACTTTATTAGAAAAGGGATAACACTCCAGACAGAGTGTGGTCTCCTCTCAGAGGCAGAGAGTGAGAGGGACCCCACCATGCTTTTGATACATTTGGGTTTGGGAGAACTGAAAATAAATAGAAATATACCAAAGCATATAAAAAATTTGTTATCATTGTCTTACCTAGGAATGCTGCCATGTTCATAACTTGACTAAACACACAGCTTGCAGGAGGTTCATCGCCTGCAATACTTGAAAAATATGAAAT
>NW_011888837.1:9402429-9405658 GCF_000151845.1 Pteropus vampyrus
GAGAAGATGGCGGTCTCACCAGACCTCCCCCATGCTGGCACCCTGATCTTGGACTTCCAGCTTCCAGAGATGTGTGAAATAAATTTCTATTGTTCATAAGCCGCCCAGTCTACGCTACTGTGTTATAGTAGCCCTAACTAAGACACCCTCCCAACTTTTCCTAAGATCTAACAGATTGGAAGAAAATGATCAAATTACCTTATATATGGTGCATGCTTCACACCAGGTTTCCTGGATAAAAGAAGACATAGAAGCTCAGGTTAAAGCACAGTCATCTGTGCACAGTTTAATCTCACCAGTGATAAAGTTTTTGTTAGGTCTATCGATGAACAATTAATTACCCAGAGATAAACTTTACCTTTCAGCTGAATTTAATGGGAAAATTTTGTCATCTTCCACAGCTATAAAGTATCTATGAAGAAATAACAATAAAAGTTTATAAAACAAAGAAATTTTTTTTTAAAAGAATTATTTGTTTCCCAGTTTTATTAGACTAATCGCATTAAATCATATTAATTTTCTTCCTAATCAGGAACATGCTCTTTTACTGCAGTGCTTTGTCTATAGATAATCCAGCTTTTTGAAGCTCAAATGTCATTATTAATAATATTTCTTCAATTTTCAAAACATCCCTCAAATTAATGGCAATCTTTATAATCTAAAAACTAGAAAACAAAGAAATAAGATTTTACAACTTTGGGCAAACTGAAATCTGAACTAAAAATCTCTAATTTCTCAAGGACATGTGTCCACCTTTCTTAATGAACTGCAAGGAACTAAAATAATTTTCTACAAGTAAACAGTACTTGAAATAAGCACATACGAGAATGTTTTGTGATAAGCCAAGACTTCCAATGTAATGATATCCATTTTATAAACATAGCAGACACACACAAGAGAAAAAACACATAGTCACACACACAAGAGAAAAAACCTGGACTATGAATGGAATCCTTAGCATGGTGGTGTCAAATTAGCAAATCTTGCAAATAATGAACCCATACCACCAGTTTATAGAATATTCATTACTGAAAGAACACAGGAACACAAAATAAATCTAGTATTCTTCACTACCTGCTTTGCATAATTTATTACTCGCTCTCGTTATTTACTTAGGGTAGTAGAAGAAGAGAAGGAATGGGGACTTTAGCAAGGTTGAATTCATAAACATTATTTTAAAAGTACTTATAAATACAGTCATATAGACATGCCAGGTACTATCAAAACTTTACATTTTTATCTACATTGAACCTCTGTCCTTAAATAATTAAATAAGAGCGTACTCACACTATCCACAATCCAGCTGAAGTAAACAGAGTAAATACAAGAGGTAAAAACATCCATACGCTGCATTTCTTCCCATCCATGCCTGTACCCCTGAAATAAAATGAACAGGTATTGTTAACAAAGTCAAAAATTTACCTCACTCTTTCAAGACAGAAAGGAAGTTTAGTTGAAAAAGAGTGCATTTTATGAAACCATGATTCAAATCAGTATCATTACTGCCACCTACACATGTGGGAAATCCTTGAGCAGGTAACGTGGACAACTGCCATCTAGCATTAGCTCAAATATTCCAGAATCCTAGTTAAGAACTGATGGAAAATTTCTCATAATGACATTTAGTCTAATACAAGCATCGATGTATTTAAGAAAGGACAAAGGGTTTGGGTTAGGATTTTGAGAAGAGCTAGATTACAGAGGCAAATGCCAAACTACTTTTAGTGCTTTTATAAATATTTATAGATTTATAGATCTATGGATCCAGCATGTACCTATGTCTACAGCTTGGCAGACAAGAATGTTAGAAACAAATGGTTACTAAATAAATTAGCAACACAGGAGGAAATGGCAAATGCTTGGCAGATCTGAACTTTTCTCATGACATCTGATTGAGCAACTATCTCAGAAGACTCTAAAATGAATGCCCTGGAAAACAATGTGTCATGTATACCTTTAAATTAGCTCCAACAAAAGCACAATGGAAAAAAAAAACAACAAAAAAACAGATGTCAAGCATTTTGGATGTTATATGTGAAAGCAAAATTACATAAAAATTTTCCACCAAAATAAAGTGAAAAGCAGAAACTTCAAAAGTGAAAAATTATTGGTACAGAAAGAAATAACTATCATTTTACTTCTTTACCCCATACCATCATACGAAATCTTTTTGAGACACTGGATGCCAACAATCCTTTAGGCAAAAAAATACCTGTTCCATGAAAATAAAGTACCGTGGTGACCTCCACAGGTGACCTGACAAGTAGAAGGATATGGGATTAAATGGCACCTCGAGGTAGAAATCGCTGCTCGTTGATTTGGGTTTTAAAATTAACTGCAAAAAGTTGTTTATTGCGTTTGAACCAGCACTGTCACATTTCTGAGCACCTCCGTGATATCTGCTTTCATATTGCTGACATTCCTTGGACTTTCCAAGAGTTGAGAACAGAGAGAACAGGCCCTTCCTTTAGCATGGTAGCCTGCAAGGTTATCAGGAAGGTCTCAGTTCCCTGATTAGGTAGATCTTTCAGGCCTGGGGACAGACACTTTGACCTAATAATGTGTCTTAGAAAAGTCATGCTACAGTCTAAACACCTATCCGGGTAGGGGTATTAAATAAATGACAGACTCTGGAAGTTGAAAGATATTAGAGACACTTTAAGTAAATTTAATCCAATCTAACCCAATCTAATCCAATCCAATTCAAAAGTATTGACACCCACTTGTGCCAGGTACTATACCAGATGGTAGAAATACTGAGGTGAGGTCTAATCAATACAACTATCTTTATGTAACAGCTTATACAAAATAAAAAAGCTATCGTATGAACCAGTGGTACATGCTCATTCAGCTTATATAGTATGGGAGAATGATGAGTATTTTAAGCATACAAAATTTGGTTAGTCAGTGTCCATTTATTTATGTCCAGAAAACTGTGGGCTCATAATAAAGCTATCAATTACACTAACAAAAATAATTCCATTAGTAGCTAAGTTGTAGAAGGAGTACAGAAAATAAAATAGGGATGTTGAGCATGTAAATCAAATTATTCTAGCTCTGCCCCTGAAACAGGCTGCAGGATGAGTATAGCCGAAATGGTTTCACTGGAATAAGAGTCAGGAGACCTAGTTCTCAACCTTAGCTTTGCCAATAACTGACTCCATGGGCTTGGGCCAGTTACTTAAAGCTATAACACCATTCTCCTATCTTGCTATGTGAAGATTGCTGA
>NW_011888837.1:9406438-9409173 GCF_000151845.1 Pteropus vampyrus
TTCGGGGTTTTTACATTGGTTAAGCCCTTTTCATGGGGACATAATCACAAATTCACATGCTGTTGTAAGAAATAATACAGAGAGGTGCTGTATATCCTTCAATCCATCTCCCCACAGGTAACATCCTGTATAACCGTGATATAATATCAACAGGACACTGACATTGATACAATCCTTTGACTTCATTCTGATTTCATCAGTTTTACATGCACTCCCTTCTGTGTGTGCATTTAGTTTTATGCAGTTTTACCACATGTGTAGATTTGTGTGATCACTACCACAGTCAAGGCACAGAACACACAGACGTTCCCAAAAGGGGAACCCATGGGAGGTGAGTTCCACCACCACAAAGGACTCCTGTGTTGCCTTTTTATAACCACATCTACTTCCCACTCCCGAACCGTCCTTTCTAATCTCTGGCGACCACTAATCCTTTCTTCAGTTCTATAATTGTGTCATCTCGAGAATGTTACACAAATGGAATCATAGAGTATGTAACCTTTGGGGTTGACTTTTTTTATGAAGCATTCACCTAAGGATTCCTTGGAGATTCAGCACAGGTTTGTGTTCGTCAGTAGTATGATACCTTTTATTTTTGGGTGGTATTCCATGGTATGGATGTACCCAGTTTGTATATTTACCAATTACAGGATATCTAAATTGTTCCAAGTTTTTGGCTACTGCAAATAAAGAAGCTATGAATATTAGTGTACAGATGTTTGTGTGGACATAGTTTTTATTTCCCTGGAATAAATTCCCAAGTTTGCAGTCATATGTAATTGCATGTTTAGTTATGAAAGAACCAGACAAGCTGTTTTTCTGAGTAGCTGTACCATTTTACATTCCTACCAGTAAGGTAGGATTGATTCAGTTTCTTCACGTCTATTATCACTATTGGTGATATCACTATTTGGTGATAAGTAATTTTGTTATCGCTAAGTAATTGGTGTTAATTGGTGATAATTGGTGTTATCATTATTTATGTTAGCCATTCTGATAGGTATATAGTGATACAACATCTGATATAATTTAATTTGCATTGCCCTGATGGTTAGTGATATTGAACATCTTTTCATGTGCTTATTTGCCATCTGTATATCCTCTTCGGTAAAATGTCTGTATATGTCTTTTACCCATTTTCAGTTCAATTTTGTTTTCATGGGTGAGAATAAAGAGCAGTTTGAGAGTGTTTCATATATTCTAGATAGTAGTCCTTTTTCAGATGTGTGGTTTGCAAATATTTCCTCGTCTGTAGCTTTATCCTCTTAACAGGGTCTTTTTAAACAAAATTATTTTTATTTATTTATTTTTGTGCGAGGTATAATATATATAACATAAAATTTTTACCATTTTAACCATTTCAAGTGTACAATTCACTAGTATTAAGTACATTCATATCATTGTGTGACCATCACAAGTATCCATCTCCAGAACTTTTCATCATTCCAAACTGTGCTCATTAAACAGTAACTCTCCATTCCCTCCTCCTCTTAGCCCCTGGCAACCGCCATTCTACTTTCTATATCTATGAATTTGACTACTCTAGGTACCTTAAATAAGTGAAGACATATAGTATTTGTCTTTTTGTGTCTGGCTTATTTCAGTAAGCATAATGTCTTCAATGTATTGTATATCACAATTTCATTTCTTTTTAAGGCTGAATAATATTCCATTGTATGTACACACCACATTTTGTTTATACATTCATTGGTCGATTGGTGATGATCTGAGTTGTTTTTACTTTTTGAATATTGTGCATAGTGCTGCTATGAACACAGGTGTGCAAGTTATCTGTTCAAGTCCCTGCTTTCAATTCTTTTAGGTATATTCCTAGGAGTGCAATTGCTAGTACTTGGAGGTCATATGGTAATTTTACGTTTACTCTTCTGAGGAACCATTATGGCAGCTGCACCATTTTACATTCCCACCAGCAATGCGCAAGAGTTCCAGCTCCACCATATCTTCACAAACACTCGCTTTTTAAAAATTTTTTATTTATTTTTACTTTTTTATTTTTTATAGTAGTCATCCTAATGAGTACAAAGTGGTATCTCATTTTGGGTTTGATTTATATTTCTCTAATGATTAATGATGTTGAGTATCTTTTCATGTGTTTATTGGCTATCTTTATATCGTCTTTGGAGAAATGTCTACTCATGTCTTTTGCTCAATTTAAAAGTGGGTTGTTTGTTTTTTATTGTTGTTGAGTTGTAGGAGTTCTTTATATATTCTGGATATAAATCTCTTATCAGATATATGATTTACAAAATTTTCTCCCACTAGGTGAACTGCCTTTTCACTCTATTGATAGTGTCCTTTGATGCACAAAAGTTTTAAGTTTTGATGAAGACTAATGTATCTATTTTCTTTTGTTGCTTGTGCTTTTGGTGTTGTATCCAAATAATTATTGCCAAATCCAATGCCACGAGGCTTTAATCCTTATGTTTTATCCTACACATCTTATACTTTTAGCTCCTCCCATTTAAGTCTTTGATCCATTTTGAGTTAAATTTTATATATGGTGAATTTTAATAACCAGAACCATTAATTTAAAATACTGTCTTCTCCACCGAATAGTCTTGGTACTTAACACGGTTTCTTGCAGAGCAAAAGTTTTAAATTTTGATAAGATCCAACTTACCAAGTTTTCCTTTTATAAACTGTGTTTTTTGATGCAAGCCTAAGAACTCTTTGCCTAGCCATTGATCTTGAAGATTTTCTCCTAAAAGAATTTT
>NW_011888837.1:9410958-9413095 GCF_000151845.1 Pteropus vampyrus
CCTCAGAGTTATCTGAGAATTAAAAATTAAAAGTGAGAAATAGTTCTCTCTCTTCCATCCTTTCAGATACCACTAAAATAAACTGGTCCATTGCTTCCTGTCACCCAAGAAGTGTCACCCAAACTTTATTTACATTTCCTAGCAAGGACAAGTTCCACTTTTTCCCTTATCAGCATGGTACCTACCAGCTAGAAGACTACATTTACCTTTTCAAGGAAAAGGGGAGAAGGAAGGAATATTCTGTACTCCTAAAACAGTTTTACCTTTGCATTCTGAGTTATACTTCTTTTTTATTCTGTGTAATATTTACTCCATTGTTGTTAATCCTTCAATAATATTTCACAATAAAATACTTAAGATAATTGTTCCCCTGTCCCAAACGGTAAACTGTATCTAAAACAATGTTATCTAGTGAGTTTCTGACAAAAGGAGGAAAAGAGCCAGAATTGCATAAACCTTCTTGAAAGGGTTCTGGCATTTAGATGCTGTTTGGAAGACTCTCGTCCAAATGTTATCATTTATCCAAACGATTTACAAACCTGTTATCCAGATGCTCCTAGATAGCCAATACTGCTAACTCTCTGTAGATTTCTATCTTTCATTCTTCTCTTCCAATAAATATCAAAGTTTTAGCGATTTTCGCTCTCTTTCACCCAATCTGTGGTAGGAATGAGACTGCATAGTGAGGACTCTTCAACACTGAGTCAGAGGCTGAAAATCCCAGTCTTCGCCTTGCTCCCTTTGTGACCTACATCCCTGAGGCTCTCATTCCTCCTCTGAGAGAAAATGAACTGTATCAAAGGTTTGCAGTGGCTCCCGCTGTTGACATTTGTTCCTCTGGGAATGCCCAAGAGAATACCTGGATGCTTGAAAATTTACAATCTCATGGAAGCAAATGAAGTGTTACTATAAGCCCACATTAGCTTGAGGTCATGTAATTATTTATAATTTCATCATCAGATTTCAAACAGATGGTTCTTATAGTAGAAGCTAATGAAGCTACTGAAGTCAAAGATTATAACATATTGTTACCAACGATAATCCGTAAAGACAAACTTTCTGTTCCATTAGGCAATGATAAAATTCCTTCAATTTATAAATAGAAAGCAAAGACTATTTGATCATCTTCACATACAGTTTCAAAAACTTTATTAGTTAGAAATTACTTATAATAATGACTGTGAAAGGTCACAAAGATTAAGATAATATTTTCTGGGGCTGGAAAGGCTTTGCTTGTTAGGAATTAGTAGGAGTTTGTACTCCCTAAGGTAATGGTGAGAGGCAGCTTGAGTTCATAAACTCTGGAGCCAGATTACCAGGGTCTGGAATCCCAGCTCTGCCACTTGCTAGCTGTGTGATCTTGGTTACATCCTCTTTGTGCCTCAGTTTCTTTATCAGTAAAATGGGAATAATAATGGTAACTGCCTCAGATGGTTTTTAAGAAGGTTGAAATACAGTTAAACTGCTTATAGTGCCTAGCATTTGATGGCTTTTCAATAAATGTTAACTACATTCCACTGCAAGTGATGTTTGAGGGTCTTTGGTTATCTTTTTTCATTTTGCAATTTGTTAGGAAATGAGCTGCCTGCCACAGCAATTTTTCATTCTGCTCTGAGGGCCAGCTGGAATGGAGCAGGAAAGATTAATGAGTCACTCACTAATGATCATGGTTGTCACAGTGTCTGTGAACCAACGGCATCCTTGATTTTTTTTTAACCTTCTGGGAATCTTAAGTTATTTTCCATGTGTGTCATGGGCAAATACGAATAGCTTGTATTACTCTGTAATTCATTTACAATTATAAGTGGTAATGACGAGAACTATTTGTTTTGTTTTGTTCCTAAAATGTTTATAGGCTCTCAGATATAAACCATCATGGAGACATCTGCAATACAACAAACTCATTATGCTGATAGTTAAAATTTGCTTTCATTGAATGCTAAGATTGGGAAAGCATGATGATTTGAGTGACCTGGTATCACCTTAAGACTATATGACTTCCTCTAATCAAACAGATATAAACAATATTATTCAATCTATGAGGTCAATTTTGCCCCAAAATAATTTTCACGAGCACTACCAAGATACAATATATTAATTAATAAAGGATTTCTGTAAAATATTACCATCTCTAAAA
>NW_011888838.1:0-863 GCF_000151845.1 Pteropus vampyrus
CATATACATCACTTCAATTGCCAATAACCACCTTATATTCCTATGTCAGTACACCTTTAGCCACACATTGAAATAATCCAGCAAATTCCTTGAATGTGAAAAAGTGACACAGTCAAGCAATATAAATGACAATCCTCTAACTGTTCACTAAATAAGTAGCCTAGTGTCCAATAGAGGAGGCATGAACCGTAAGCATCCAGACAGTGAAAAACACTGATCTATCTATCCAGGGCTTCTCTGGAGCCATTTATTTTCTTTTATTTTGGAAACAGCTTTATTTTGTAATTTTCTAGATCCTAAAAATATTATTATAGATGAATAAGTCTGCTATATTATTGGCAAAACTAGAAGAAGGTGAACATTTATTTGCAAATTCAATATCTTGGGCATGATTGTCTATGAACACTAAATCTTAATATTTTGCTTACTTAGATATTTAAATCTTCTAACATAATTCTTTAGCCACTATCAAAATAATATTTGCTTGATAAGGAAATGTGTTATACATTATATAATTTTTAACACTATCTTTTTTAGAGGGTAAAAGTGTCAGCTTTTTTAAAGATTGTTTACATAAGTTTTAATGATAAAGAAGTATTTCTTCTCTAAATCTTGATTCACGGTTCTCTTCCCTAAAATCTAAACAGAAAGAATTTCACCAAATTATTATTGTTTTGTTTTTTAAATGCTTTGTTTTAAAAATAATTTCAACCTACAAAAATTTGAAAGAAGAATACAATGAAAATCAATGTATTCTTTAATTAGATTTACCAAATAATTAACATTTTACCATTCTCTGTATTCTCTCTCTCTCATTACTTGTAACTCTATTTTACACACACACACACACAAACACACACACA
>NW_011888838.1:3573-4564 GCF_000151845.1 Pteropus vampyrus
TATTTATCTATCTATCTACCTATCTATCTATCATCATCCATCTATCATCTATCTATCATCTATCGATTATCATTTGAAATTTTTGAATATGAATCACTTATTCTTATCCTTTTATTTTCCTTTAAAAATTTTTCAATCATTTGTCAGTATGGATGAATGGACAGTTATTTTGATACTTTTATTATAATCTATCATTATTATCATTATCATTATTATTTCCTCAGCATATTCTAGATTTGACTCTTGGAAGTTCTTTCAGGTTGGCTTCTGTGTCCCTTGACATGATCCTGTTCTGTTTTTGATCATTTTCTTAGTTTCTGGCATTGTAAGATGCTCCAGACTGGTATTTTCTCTGCTGAAATTCTAGAATCAGCCAATTCTCCAAGGAAACTTGGTTTATTTTATTAAAGAATGACATATCGAAACCGGTACATAGATATCGGATGTGCTTTTTGTTACATATGTCTATATATATTTCAGCATTTATCTGAAAAAGCACATGCATACACATCAAAACGAGTTTATACTGATACTTGCATTCTAACAAAAAATTTATTCTAGTTTTCTACCTATTTATTTACAAATTTTTACCTACTCATTTGCAAACTAGTACTATAAGATTGCAAAACTTGATTCAATGTATTTAATTTGTTCAGCTTTGCTATACATGCAAAGTGGTTTATGAATTTCTAGTCTGGATCCATATGTATGTGAATTTTTACTTTATATTATAGTGTTTATGTACATTTTATTTTGTCAATAGCCTTATATAATACAGTAAAAACATCATTTTTCTGTAGGTTAGTAATATCGTAGTCTCCCTTGGGAAGCAGATAAACACTCCATTTCAGCTTCAAATGGTTCTAATATTGAGACTGATGAAATCACACATGCACCAAGTGGGTATGAAGAGACTTATTATTCACATAATGAGGCTTTCTGGGGGCAGTGGGGCTAACAACAAAACAGGTTTGAAAATTGTTTGCGAGAC
>NW_011888838.1:5678-8146 GCF_000151845.1 Pteropus vampyrus
AAATGTCAAGAGTTTGCAACCTTGTCTTGTCCCTGATCTTGGAGAGCTTTCAGCTTTTTACCATTGAGTATAGTGTTTGCCATGGGCTTGAATATATTGCTTTTATTATGTTGAGATACATTTCCTCTATACTCATTTTGTTAAGAGTTTTTATCTTAAATTGAGGTTGAATTTTGCCAAGTGCTTTTTTTTTGCATTTATTGAGATGATCATATAATTTTTATCTTTTATTTATTAATATGGTGTATCACATTGGTTGATTTGTAGATGTTGAATTATCCTTGCATTCCTGGAATAAACTCCATTTGATCATGGTATATGATCCTTTTAATGCATTATTGTATTCAGTCTATTAATATTTCATTGAGTTTTTTTCCACTTATGTTCATCAGTGATATTGGCTAGTAATTTTCTTTTCTTATGGCTTTCTTGTCTGGTTTTGGTATCAGGGTAATGCTGGCCTTGTAAAATGCTGGTTTGTAAATATTTCTTCCTCTTCTATTTTTTGGAAGAGTTTGAGAATGGTTGGTATTTATTTTTTCTCAATTTCTGATGGACAACTTTGCCTGGTAAAATATTCTTATTGTTTGGGGGGATTTTTTCAATCCTGCAAAGTCAAGCTAGTTACTGACAGCCTTCTATTTGCTTTTCCTTGGGTGGTGTTAAGTGCTCAACTTTGTGTGCTTTCTCGCAATTTCACAGAGTCAAGCTGGCTTTCCATGTGTGTTCACTAGCCATCTGCAAAGGCTGTGATCAATACCCTCAGGTACATGAATAGAGAGACAGACACATGGTAGAAGTGTGTGTGAGGGTGAGATGCATAGAGTATTGGGGGTGCTCATGCTTCAGTTGGGATGATCCACAAGGGAAGCATCCCTGCACCTCATGGGCTGGCTTTCTGATGGAGTACATCAAACAATTAATAGAATCTGAGTCCCTCTGACATTCTCAAAGAGCCATGGCTGCTGTCCTTTCAGCTCCTCCTTACCACCAGTTTCACAGCATGCCTTAGTATTTTGGATGAGATGAAAAAGAATCAACGGCATGCACAACTGGGGAAACCAGGTGTGCACTCACAGGCTCTCATTTTCCATTGTGGGAGAAATTGCCATCAAGATCTCTCTTGGCACTGAGCTGTGCTGCCTTGGGGGAGGGGCAACACAGGTAAAGTGAAACCATTTCTTTTAACCAACATGTCTGAGTCGGATTTTTCTTTGCCCCAAGAGTGTGCTACTAACTTCTCTACCGATCTCCCAAACTTTCACAAAGGGATTTTCATCCATGGGCAATTGTTAAAATTTGTGTTCTTTAGGGAGAAGATGGTGGAAAATTCCTATTCTGTCATTTTGTTAATATCATTCCCTGTTTATATTTTTAAATCATACTGTATGTGAATTACTATATATTGCCTTTCATTTAGTTTTTAATTATTTGATCAAATTTTTATAAATATTTTAGTGGTAGCATATATTCTCCTGTAAATAAATCTAAATGAACTTGCTATGTACTCATTTTTCCCCTAGATTATTGTCATTTAATTTTTTCTAAATTGCATTCCTATAAAAATGTTTTAAAAGAGAACAAATGTCATTATATCAGCAACATTTGACTAGAAAAATACACATTATCTTGTCATATAAGAGCTCTAAAATTTAAAAACAACAAGCAAAAAGTTCTGAATTTGAAATGATTAGGGTCCGGTTATGTCCTATCTAGAATTGCACAGATCTACCACTGCCCTACAGACTTATTCTTAGTTATGAGTTAAAATTTCATTCAGTTATAATAAGCTCCTGATGTCTGACCTGACTTCATTTGAATTTTTGGGATACTTAAAACACCAGTGAGAAAGAAACCTGCCTCAGCAGGAAAAATAAAAACAATTCTTAACTCGGAGTATCTAAAAGATATAAAAGTGTTCCATTAGCGAAAAGAAAGTAGAATTTCACTTTAATATGCTTCCTGAGTACAAGAAGTTATTCAAGGAAGGCTTTTTCTTACAGATGGTCTCTATGTATGCTCAGAACAGAAGAAATAAAAATTGGTTAATTTTAAAGGTAAAATAGTCTTAGGTTAGAAGAAAGAATGTGTGATGTGACAGCATTGAAACCAATTACTGAGAATCTCTGTAGCATCAGAAATGGAGTTTCTTAAGAATGGAAGAATTTAGTTTTATCTTTTGGAACAAAAAAAATATTTCTTAACAAATTTCATGGCCATGACCCTCTTAATACCAAGAATATTCAATAAAGTTTTTGAGTATTATTTAAAAGATAAAAATGTATACACTTTTGAAATATTTTTTCAATAGTAGAATAGAATTATAGGTATCTTTATAACATCAAATCTACTACTGTACAGTCAGTAATCTTCAAATGTGAGTTCAATACTCTAAACTGTCCTCAAAAATTAAATAGACAGTGTTGATTGGAATGCCATTTTAAATATATATATGTATATATACATAT
>NW_011888838.1:8196-10578 GCF_000151845.1 Pteropus vampyrus
ATATGTATATATACATATATATGTATATATGAATATGAAAGTCCAAAAGGTATTTAAATTTTCATTTCTCCTTGACCTCCTGAAAATTACTTTTATATTTGCCACTTATTTCGAAAAAGATTCTTAGCCAAGGAAAACACTAGGGATAAAGAAATAGGTCTATTAGTACAATCTGAAGAAAAGAATGGTAATTTACCTTAAATTATGTATATGGATATATATTTTTTCATATCTAAGTAGATATGTTCTAAATCTTAGATTTGATTTTTAGTACGTGTTTCATTATTACACCATTAAGTTGAGAGAGAAAATTTCAATTAACCAATGATTACATGAAAGAGTCAAAGTATAAGAAATAATAGATAAATCAAACAATACAATTTCTAAAAGATTTTACATTTCTTTTATCCATAATAGTTTATTCAGGGTTAAACAAGCCTTCAATCTAATGGAATAGAGCATAATGGAACACTTACCACTTAGAATCCACTGGTCCAGGGACCAATTCCATTTTCTCAGAAGCGTTACAGCACCTTCCCTGGGTCAACACTTTACTTCTTTATCATAACTAATAAATTTTCTAATTAGTGTGTTTCTCTTCTCTGTAAACCAGTAATTGCTGACTAGGTTTAGCAATGTTCTGCTATAAACTTTTCTGGTGGTATTGGGTGTTTGGACACTTCCTCAGCATAATCATGATTAAGGTTTATTTTTTATCACATCTAAGGTTGTCCTATATTAATAAATATGAGTTGTGTTTCCATATGTATTCATTTCAATGATTTTTGAAGCTTTAGCCTCATTTTTTAATTCTAGCCTCACTAGATATTATGCTTGATTCTTGAGGCAACACACATAGTGAAATGTTAACTGTTTTTCATCAAGGTCATATAGACATAAAAAAAAAAATAGCCGAGTAAGAATTCTTATAATTCAAACATTTATAACCATATAAACATATATTCTAAACTAATAATTCATTAAACCAAAAACTTATTTTTGCATTTCTAATGAAAATGACAAGTTGATACATTATTTGATCTGAGATTATTTAGCTTACTGCTTTTTTTTTTTAACTTGCATTTCAATCAGTTGCATAAAAGGTCATGTTTAATGTCACATTAGCACTTTCCCAGAAAGAATTATTTTTATTTAGATTTAGTATGATAAGATAAAAACTTTCTGGATGTCCATTAAAAAACAAAACTTTCAAAAGTTCCATTCATGATTTTAGCATAGCTTTATTAAGGTGTTCATTCATCTTTAGTTAATGAATCCAACTGCTATAAAACTTTACAACATAAATAGTACATGGTGATATTTATTCAGCAAGTCTTCTTCTTTTGGCTCTTTGGATTTTATACACAAATAGAAAAATAGATATGAGTAAAGATATAGATATCATAACTCTGTAATGATTCTAAGCACAAAACATTATTCAGATACTTTATACTAAATTAAAATGAAGAAAATCAATGGTTATTTAAAATTTTTTTGAATATCTAAGTAATTTTTATTTCTTGATCCACTTTTTTCTTCCACTGGCCAATAGCTTCTTCAAGCATAACAGAAAAAAGTATTATTACCCGACAACTTTATTGAGTCTTATTGAGCACGACTGTATATATAACCCTTCTCTACTGTGCTGTGTCATGGAAAACAGTCATCCAGGACTTTGGTAAATTAAGTGAGACTGTACCATGGCAATGGTCCCTGCTATTTTTGACAGTCCAGTATCCTTTCTTCTTTTTTATTGTTGGGAGAATCTCAATCTGACACTAGTGAGTGGCATATGATTTACAAGCAATCCATGTAATTGAAGCACAGAATAAATCGCAAATTTGCATAAGATAATCTGTACTTTTCATCTCCTCAACAGTGATAATTAGTTCAGGGTGCAAGAGACCGAAGGAGTATTTGGTGTGGGTTTCAGAGGGGGGAAAAATCCTGATCTTTAAAGATAGGAGAAATATCTTTTCTTATTGATTAACATAAAAAATGTGTACACATGGATCCTTAAGATACTGATATATTTTTTTATTTCTCAGGAAGTATTAACTTTAAGTTGAAATAAATACAGTGAAAGACACAGGGGAGAGGTTGAATAAAACTTCTCTTTTCATTGAGTGTCTGTGTGCTCCTAGATGGATTTTTAATTATAAATACCAAAAATATCTCTTTATTTTTAGGCCAAGAAGTCCTTGCCTATAATCCACCAATGCATAACTGATAAAGTCCTCATTTTTAAAATCAAAATAAAAGTAGATTTTTTACAAGTCTTTCAAATTCTATCACTATGATGTGTATATAATTTGGTGACAAAGCACTGTATATATATATTTTTTTATTTTTCTGAACCGATAATATTTTATAAATTATTTG
>NW_011888838.1:12803-14987 GCF_000151845.1 Pteropus vampyrus
TATATTTATTAGGAAAATCTATAAAATTGAATGAAAAATGCCTGGTTAACAATCTGTTTTTCTATTTACATGTCCTTTTTTTCCTGTAGTAAAACAATGTGGGAACCAGTTCTGGGTTCATTAAGCCTGTCTATAAAGAAAAAATATATATATAAAACATGCCAAAAGGAGGGAAAAAGCCCACAATTTGAAGAAACAAAATAAGCATTAGTACTAGAAATGGCAGGGATGTTGGAATTACCAGGCTGGAAACTTAAAACAGCTATGATTAATATGTTAATGGATCTACTGGAAAAAGTTGACAACATGCAAGAACAGATAAACAATGTAAGCAGAGAGATAGAAATCCTGAGAAAAAATACAAAAGAAATACTAGAGATTAAAAATAAAATTCTGTAATAGAAATAAAGAATGCCTTTGGTGGGCTTATTAGTAGACAGGACACAGGTGAGGAAAAAATTTTTGAGTTCACTAATATTAATACATCAACAGAATCCTTGAAAACCACAAAACAAAGAGAGCAAAGATTGGAAGAAAAACAAAAGCTGGAAGCAACCGAGATGTCCTTCAGTAGGTGAATGGATAAATGAACTCTAACTATTGTGGCACAGCGACAAAAGGTATGACATGTGTGTAATGGGAATACCAAAAGGAGAAGAAAAAGAGAGAGAAATAGAAGAAATATTTAAAACAATAATAACTGAGAATTTTTCCAAATTAAAAAAAAAAAATTGAAGATCAAGACAATGTAGTATTAGTGAAAGTTAGACAAATAGATCAATCGAACAGAATGAAGAGCCTAGAAATAAACCCAGATAGTCAACTGATCTTTGCCAAAAAAACAAAGACAATACAATAGAGCAAAGATAGTCTTTTCAACAAATGGTGCTGGAACAACCGGACATCCACGTGCAAAAAAATGAATCTAGACACAAACCTTACACCCTTCACAAAAGTTAACTCAAAGTGGATCACAGACTTAAATGTAGAATGCAAAACTATAGAAGTCCTAGAAGACATTATAGTAGAAAACATAGACAATCTTGGGTATGGCAATGATCTTTTAGATACAACACCAATGTCACAATCCATGAAGAAATAGTTGATGTTAGACTTCATTAAAATTAAAAACTTTGGCTCTGTAAAAGACAATATTGAGACTGAGAAGACAAGCCACAGACTCATTGAAAATATTTGTAAAAGACACATCCGATAAAGGATTGTAATCCAAAATATACAAATAACTCTTCAAACTCAACAGTAAGAAAAAAAAAAAATTAATTTAAAAGTGAGCAAAGACCTTAACTGAACTCACCAAAGAAGATATACAGATAACAAATAAGCATGTGAAAAGATGCACTACATTTATGTAATCATGGAAATGCAAATTAAAATAATGAGATACAACTACGAGCCTATTAAAATAGCCAAAACATACACCTAGAACACTGAACAAATGCTGCTGAAATGTGGAGTGAAAGAAACGTTCATTCATGACTTATGGGAATGCAAAATGCTACGGCCACTTTGGAAGACAATCTGATGGTTTATTATAAAACTAAACATACTTTCACTATATGATCCAGCAATTAAACTCCTTTCTGTTTACCCAAAGGAGGTGAAAACTTATGGCTGCATAAAATCCTGCACATGGGTGTTTATAGCATCTTTATTTATAATTGTCAAAAGCTGGAAGCAACCGAGATGTCCTTCAGTAGGTGAATGGATAAATGAACTCTAGAACATCCTGATAATGGCATGTTATTTAGTGCTAAAAAGAAATGAGTTATCAAGACATGAAAAGACATAGAGGAATCTTAAATGCATATTACTAAGTGAAAGAAGCCAGTGTGAAAGGCTACATACTGTATGATTTCAACTATATGACATTCTGGAAAAGGCAAAAATATAGAGACAAAAAAGATCTGGGGTGGAGTGCAGAGAAGAGATGAAGACAGAGCACAGGGGATTTTTAGGGCCATGAAACTATTCTGTGTGACACTAAAATGATGGATACATGTCATTATACGTTTGTGCAAACCCATAGACTGTACAACACCAAGAATGAATCATAATGTAAACTATTTACTTTGAGTGATTATGATGTTTTAATGCAAGTTTATCAATTGTTATAACGTACCACTCTGGTGAAAGATGTTGATAATGGGAGAGGCTATGTATATG
>NW_011888838.1:15037-25759 GCF_000151845.1 Pteropus vampyrus
GATAGTCTTTTCAACAAATGGTGCTGGAACAACCGGACATCCACGTGCAAAAAAATGAATCTAGACACAAACCTTACACCCTTCACAAAAGTTAACTCAAAGTGGATCACAGACTTAAATGTAGAATGCAAAACTATAGAAGTCCTAGAAGACATTATAGTAGAAAACATAGACAATCTTGGGTATGGCAATGATCTTTTAGATACAACACCAATGTCACAGTCCATGAAGAAATAGTTGATGTTAGACTTCATTAAAATTAAAAACTTTAGCTCTGTAAAAGACAATATTGAGACTGAGAAGACAAGCCACAGACTCATTGAAAATATTTGTAAAAGACACATCCGATAAAGGATTGTAATCCAAAATATACAAATAACTCTTCAAACTCAACAGTAAGAAAAAAAAAAAATTAATTTAAAAGTGAGCAAAGACCTTAACTGAACTCACCAAAGAAGATATACAGATAACAAATAAGCATGTGAAAAGATGCACTACATTTATGTAATCATGGAAATGCAAATTAAAATAATGAGATACAACTACGAGCCTATTAAAATAGCCAAAACATACACCTAGAACACTGAACAAATGCTGCTGAAATGTGGAGTGAAAGAAACGTTCATTCATGACTTATGGGAATGCAAAATGCTACGGCCACTTTGGAAGACAATCTGATGGTTTATTATAAAACTAAACATACTTTCACTATATGATCCAGCAATTAAACTCCTTTCTGTTTACCCAAAGGAGGTGAAAACTTATGGCTGCATAAAATCCTGCACATGGGTGTTTATAGCATCTTTATTTATAATTGTCAAAAGCTGGAAGCAACCGAGATGTCCTTCAGTAGGTGAATGGATAAATGAACTCTAGAACATCCTGATAATGGCATGTTATTTAGTGCTAAAAAGAAATGAGTTATCAAGACATGAAAAGACATAGAGGAATCTTAAATGCATATTACTAAGTGAAAGAAGCCAGTGTGAAAGGCTACATACTGTATGATTTCAACTATATGACATTCTGGAAAAGGCAAAAATATAGAGACAAAAAAGATCTGGGGTGGAGTGCAGAGAAGAGATGAAGACAGAGCACAGGGGATTTTTAGGGCCATGAAACTATTCTGTGTGACACTAAAATGATGGATACATGTCATTATACGTTTGTGCAAACCCATAGACTGTACAACACCAAGAATGAATCATAATGTAAACTATTTACTTTGAGTGATTATGATGTTTTAATGCAAGTTTATCAATTGTTATAACGTACCACTCTGGTGAAAGATGTTGATAATGGGAGAGGCTATGTATATGTTGGAACCAAGAGTATATGGGGAATCTCTGTAAATTTTCCTCAATTTTACTATTAACCTTATACTATGCTTTAAAAAAAAGTCTTAATAAAAAGAAACACCATAGCTTATTAATTTCTGAGCTTGCTTGCAAACTTAAGTCTGTATCTCTTCAAAGGCCATTCTCTTTTCACTACCACATGAGATTTTCAATTTAAAACGTGTAGTTGGTTCATGTTTTTATGAATGTGGGAGTGAAAGAGAAATTTATATTTTTCTCATTTTTTTTTACCATTTCATCTATTTTTATTATTTCTTAGGTTCAATTTCTCAATCTGTCTTTATTTAATTCCAATATTTGAAGTTTAACAAATAGTTACTTCCAGTTTTTTCCCTTAACATCTGTATTCGTTTTATAATTTAGCTAATTTATTTCCTTTCTCTATGTATTAGGTTATAGTCATCTCCACATCTTATCCCTTAAGATGCAAATTGCAGATTGCTACAGAGATTTCACCATATTTTAATGTTCCTGTTCTAAATAGGCACAACTCAGGTTATTTTATTATTGAGGTATCTATTTATAAATTGAAGTACTGTCTCTTTGAAGATAAAATGCCAACAGTTCAGATCATTTATAGGGAAATAATGAGTTACAATTGGGATCTTTATTTTTAATATAATTTATCTTTAATGTTCAAGATAAAATCATTTATAATGTCATATATTGACTGCTCCAAACTCATGAAAATATAAAAAAAAATTAGAATAAAAGAGAACATATTACAGAAGAGATATACTGTTATACATATTAGAGTTTGCCTCAAATGGCTGTTACCTTTCTGTATTTATAACATCGTCTAACATGAAAAAGAATTAAAAAAGTATAATCAATGGGTATTCATTAAAGAATAACACAGAAAAGTATGGCTATGTTAGAAATGATAGTGTGCAAAAAGTGTTGCTTTGAGATAATTTTCCACTATATTTTTAAAGTGTTTTATAATAGCTATACAGATCTATATTTCAAATTAAAGACAGAAGTCAAAGTCTTCACACTGTCAGGTATTTTCAGTATTTAAATAACTAATAATTTTTTTTTGTTTTTTCAATCAGATGGTTTGTATCATATAGATGCAAGCAGAGAGATTAAATGCCTTATAAAGCCCATCAAATTCATTTAAATATTACATAGTGACTGTTAGACTTTGGCAATATTTTCTATCTGAATATTTTGAAGATGACACCTTTAAAACAATGTTTATATTCTAAATTATGCTTATATGGGGAACCAAGGAATTGAATTTTCATGCTAACCTAGAATTTTTGTATAATCATATAACATGACCTCAGTAAGGCATCAGGAAGTTTTATTATTTTTCAATATAGATAAAAATCAACTAAATGCTAACATATTTCTAAAAACAGCTCATTTCATAACATGTATATATAGTTTATAAAAATATGACTTAATAGTTAATTTATGAAAATAGAACTTCTAAATTTTCTCTGTATTTTTAAACTGGAAATAAATATTCTTAAGAGAAAAAATGACACTGAGTACTGAGAAAAATAAATTTCATAATTAATTGATTGAGATTATGACCTGGTCTTGGGACATACTAAATGAACAGTTTAACCTTGGTTGTAATATGACATTATTTGAAAATACACCATTAATTTAATATTTGGAGATAGGGTTAAGCATAATATTCTTTATGATAGTATTATTTTCTTCTAATATATTAATATTTGATGTATTTAATTTGTACTTTACTTTTAAAATATCACTAAATTTGTAACATGTATGTAATGCAGTAATTTAATTACTTAATTTTGGTATTGGGATTAATGAGGGAAGTAGCCTATTTTGTAGGAATATCTTCATAAGATGCTTTTATCTTTCCTTGTTTAAAATCAAATCAAATAATCAGGGTTTATTTGCAACTTACATTTTGAATTAAAAAAGCATGTTATAAAAAAAAAGATAACTATTGTAGTAAATATATCTCACCTAAGGAAGAGAGAGTTTAGTATTAATTGCATATCTCAAAGGAAAATTCACTAATTGAATTAATAGTTGGGAAATCTGTTATTCTGTTTCATTTCCCAATCCTAGAATGAGATGGAACAATGAGAAATATGGTGTGATTTGTGAAGGAATTGATACATAAAAGATCTGAGTCTTTGTTATAGGATTTTCTTGCTGTGATTACCTTATATCCACTTTGTTTGATAACATCCTGATATTTCAGTCTATTCTTTCAGTTCCTTTTTGGGCAGGATCTGTCACAGACACTTAATCTAAGAAGAGTCATTAACATGGCATCCTATCAAAAGTCACATGTACTCAAAGAGAAATGTAGTCTATCCTGGGGCAAGAAGCATAAAAACAGCAAAAGGTGATGGGGATTTTTGTTATTTCTAACTTCTTTTTGTTAATACACTTAATACATAGAGGTTTCTTTTCCTTTTATTTACTATATTGTTGATACAGTGCTTAATTTAAAATATGTGAGGAGTAACATCAGCAAAAAAACAGACTAGGAATCCCCAACTATACATTCTCTCATATAGAAACACTGAAAAAGCAATTATAAGCTGTCTGAACTAGGAGTTTTAGAAAACCACCAAAGGTTTGTAGCAATGAAATAACGTTTCAATCAAGAAAAAAAAAAAAAAAAACCATTTTGTGGTGTTTTTACACACCTTAGCCCTCTCTCTCTGGCACATTGATGGTCTTATTCATAAATGGCGGTAACCCGATTCCCAGTTCCCCTCTTTGAACTGGAGGGAGTAGAGTAGACTTTATTTGCAAATTAGAAGTCTCTTCTAATCTGTCTGGAGGATATCTGAAGAACTAACTTACTCATCTCTGTTTTGTATAACTAGAAACACAGATGGGAAAAGCAGAGGGAACTGTTGCAAATTATCTAAATGTTATCAAAAGATAAATGGATAAAAAAATGTGGATTATATGTACAATGGAATATTATTCAACTTTAAAAAGGAATAAAATTTAGATGCATGTAACAATGTGAATGAACCTTGAAAACATTATGTTAAGTGAAATAAGCCAGATATAAAAAGAACAATGTATGATTTTTCTTATATAAGGTATCTAGAATAGACAAATTCATAGATACAAAAAGTCTAGAAGTTAACAAGAGCCAGGGAAGGTTAACTTTTGGTTAAGAATCAAAAGTGTCAGGTATTTTTTCAAGATTATATTGTTGTTTTAAAGAAATAACTCTAAGTGACAGATCACTGCCTGCATGTCCACATGAACTTCATAGACCTCTTTCCCAGCAAAATGGTAAAAAATATTTTTTTAAAAATCTAAGTTTTCTGGAAATGTTTCTAAGGGCATAAATAGAAGAAGAAACATTCATCAAACAAAACTAAAACTTTTTTACAATAGTAAGAGCCTGTGGAATTTGAACCACAATCCAGTTCTTCTCTACATCTCTCCACCCCCAGCCCAGCATGATGGAAATTTTCTAGATGGGTGCAGCCAACAACCCCTAATTGTGCCCCAACTATCAGTCAACCATTTCTCAAAAAACCATTTTGAGCTGTTTATAAGCCAAAGTCCATTGTGATATTCAATATAATCAGCCTATATATCTTTAATGTTTCATTTACTGTTTCAACCTAATGTTAACTTTGTGGTCCTAAAGTGTTTAGCTATCAAGCAGATTCTTTAATAGACCAAATCTTTTGTCACTGAAGTGTTCTGAGATATACCATGATGTTCAAAAGAAAACAACTGTCACCTGCTAGGATCTTTTTAAACCTTCCATCCCCTGTAGTTATCAATTACATGTATGGCCTCTAGAAATTAGTATGTTATGCTGAACCAACGTGATAGGGGTAACTATCCATAGAGCTTGTTTTACAAAGAAAAGTACTGTTTAGAATAGCAAAATTATAAGCCTACTTAGGCATGCCATAAAGCCCTTTGAAAGTAAGTAGAGCAAGTTTCGTGAATGGAAATGCAGTGTTCAAGTCACATTCTGCTTCAAAATATTATTACAGATGAATTAATAAGAAAAAAAGTTTATAATTTGAGCCTTTTAAATTCCAAATCTTGAACCAAAGTGAAACATTATGTAGCTTCCTTTAATCTCCTATTTAAATTTTCTGAATATTTAAGTTATAATTCATCAAGATAGGAGGCTCTTAACTTACAGTGGACACAACTGTATTATAACTTCATCTTTTTTTCACTTGATATTCTCAAACCTTTGTTTTAATATGGTACTGTAGTCAACTCTTATTTTTCTGAATATTTTTCCTAAATACAAATTATTTAAGAAGTTTATATAGCTGACACTCTTCTTAAAGATGTATATCATATTTTCTTGTTTGCTTTTCTCTGTATAACTTCCCTTCAAATTATTAATATCTCTTTAAAATACTAGCTTACTGAAGAGCTTCATTAATAACCACATTAGTTTCTTTAGACACATAACGTTTCATTGCCACTGAGGATAATTTGTAATAGAATCATTCAATAATTTATCTTGATAATTTCAAGCTCAGAGTTTATGTATTATTTCTACAAGGTCTTTAAAAACCTTCTTTGTTGAATTAATGATACTCAACAGATGATACTCATCGTTCTCCTCCATAGCCAATGTTAAATATAGAAGCAATCGTTATTTGCTTCTCACGTTACTGTTATTCCCTCCTTTCCTGTGCAGTCCAGCTTAGCACATTTAAGATTTTCTTTGGCCCATAGGATGTATTTTACATCAAGCAGCATAATGATCACCTTCTTCCAAATTAACTCTGATGTTTCTTAATTCATTTCTACTTTATTTCATCATTTTTTTAAAATTTTTCTATCTCCTGGTTTCACTTTCAATTTTTCTACTATTCTTCTTATTCCATTATTTTGTCCATTCGTAAGTCATATCAAATTTTCCTGGCTATGTCAATATGTCTTAATACAATTAGTAATAATAATAACAAAAATTATTGACCTTATATTATGCCAGATATTGTGAGGAAAGATTCAAATACATTATCACTCTTTTTGCAACATGATTATTAAATGCATTTGTTAATACACTCCTGGATTTCTCAGACTCTGAGGACCTTGCACTAATAAAATACCTTTGCAATTCTATCTTACTCAAAAATAAACATTCATGTAATGAAGGCCATGATGTCATCAATCAAGGCATTCTTGTTATTAAGAATTAGATCCAGGGAAGGGAGCAGCTGGACTCATCACCTTTTATTTCCTAAGAGGCAAGATTAGTCATTTGGAATTAATTTTCCACATGCCTACAGCAAATTATTACCGAATATTCTGTAATAGATTTTTATTTATGAACAAAATGAAACAAATATAAGAAAAATGTTTTCTTTTATTGTTTGTTTAAATCTTAATGAGTAGAATTATATTTTAGTTACTTTTGTCTCTCAAATGAGCCAAGCAAAGAAAGTTTAGGTGTAATATTATAAAAATAAATTTTCAGTTGGCTTTTCAGAATTTAAAATCAAACAAGCAATGAAGCAATTTATCCCTTTCCTGGAGCCCACAAATCTTTAAATTAAATTCCAGTACAGAAATTAACATTTTACCCACTTGTCTGCTGTTCACAAATAAAGGTTTTATGCCTTTCCAGATAGTGAAACACTCGCAGCACCATGTCATTGCAATTTCTTCTGTCCTAAGAGTGAATGAACAGAAGCGGTTTTGCACTTGGTAAGATTAAACCTCATCCAAACACCTTTTTATATTGTATATCTTCTAGAAGAATCCAAAATATTTGTTTTTAAAATATTTTTATGAGCCCAGGTAATATTAAGTCATTTAGATGTTCTATTTATTCTTACAATAATTGGGTAGTAATTATGTTTCCTGGAAGGCTTTGAGAAATTTTCTTAACCACTCTAAGGTGTTTTTTTTTTGTCTTTAAAATGGAAATAGTGATGATAGTTTTTATTATGCAGCTGTGAGCATAAAATTAAGTAGATGCAAACTATTTAACAAGTCTCTTATTTAGTATGTGTTAATCACTCAAAACCAAGGTCATGATAGTTGTTAATTATTATCATTATTGCTCAAATTAATAGATCAATTAGTTATTTCCAATAACATATTCCTTCATAGTTATATGTAAAAACTGTTTAAATCTTTAGGTCACCCCAGAAGGCTAGTTATGAAGTAAGTATTAGTTATTCATGTTACTAGAAATAGCTATGCTTTCCAAACAGGGCACCCTACTTAGAAACAGAAATTCCAATTCCCTTTGTTATGAGGATAGCGAAACAGCATATTACAAGAAAGTCCTAATATTTTTCTTTTTTTAAGTTCTCCTTTGAGATGATAATAAATATTTAAATTGCCCACCTAGAAAACTTTCTTTGGGGTGAAACTGCAGGGGTCATTTGAAAAGTCACTTGATACTATGCTGGAAAGAGAACAGGTTTTCTCTTGGATTGACTATCAATAGATGAAATAGCTTTTTCTCTCTCCTTGCTTTTTTGCCCACCCCCATCACTCACGCCCTTTATAATATTCGACAAAAGCAGTGCTCAACTACATCTTGTCTGACAGTGAAGGTACATAAAATGCCCATTTTGTTTAAATGAATGGCGGTAACCTTTTTGCTACAGTAACTATTGCACCACAGGAAACAGCATGAGCTCTGCTTGTATCTCTTTCAGCTCATGATGTGTTACAGGTGATATAAATCACAGTCCCCTTTAATCTGATAATCATTTCACATGAGATTCCTGTCCTGTATTCAAGTAGATCTTTACTTGTTTGAGACAACTAATGAAAAACAACACATTTTCTTAAAGAAGCAAAAATGGCCAAAAACAGTCTCAAATCCTGCAATGCTATCTTGTCTTTAGAAACAGTCTCAATGATTATTTCATCTTTAACCATAAGACATTCATTTATAAAATACCTAATCATTTTTATTAACTACCAGTCTCATGTTAAATGCTGGAGTTAAATAGTAAGCAAAAAATGATTACACTGCCTTCATTGACCTATTGCTTTAGTTCTTCATTTCTCCTAGAATATAAAAAAATCATATTTATATGTGTATTTTTACTATATGTTTTACATATATTTACTAGTTATGAACTAGTAAAAAGTTAAGTCACGTAAATCTTCTTTCCTAGAAACCAATATTTTGTTGCTAAATGATATATGCATTCAATATGTACAAAGTGGCCAGGAGCAGTATTTTAAATATCAGAACTGACAATACAAAAACAATATATAAGAAGATTTATATAAAAATTAATTTACAATACCAAGAATCATACATGAAATGGCCAAATTGGTGAAATCATACAATCGCCAGTTTAAAGTCTATTTTATTTTGGATTTACTCAGAAGCATATTCTGAAACAAGTATTATAATGCAAAGAGTTTATCTGTGAAAGTCCCAGGAAATACATGTGGGAGGATATGGAAATGAGACTAGAAGAAGACAGACAATAAAGTGTTAACAGTGAAGAAAGCAGCTGGGTAAGAAGCTTAAATCTGGTGGAGAACTCAACTCTGGCATTCAATGTAGAGCATCTGACTCAGGATTATCTCACCTGAGGAGCAAGCAACTGAGGATATAAAGACTTCCATTTGGTCTTGAGTGAGGTCTGTTCTTCAGGGATGATAACTCCATGGTAAGTATGGCTGACTGTAATGTTGGATAAGACAACTCCAAAAGCCAAAAATATCCAGACAAAGAAATGTAGATACTGGCAATTGGAGGTCTGCTCAGCATGTACTAAAGAGATAAGGTCAAGGGGACCTGGGAAAGATACTTAAAATTTCTGATACTAAGTCATAATTTAATAATCACCAAAAAAGATAAAACAGTGGGAAATGACAACAACAAAAACTAAAAGCAATTTACATGAGTGACACATAACTGGATTACTATTCCCAAAACACTGAGAAGTTATAATTATTCCTACCCTCCCTAATCCCCCAGACTATATTAAGTGCTCATTCTGTGAACTCCTGTAACATTTTATGCTACCTAAATTACAACTTATCAACCTTTATTTTTATTCATTTTTTACTCTAATTTTTTGCATTCTTCTGTAGAAAAATAAGATCTATGAACAGAGGGACAATATATATCTTGTTTAATTATATCTCAGTAATTAACAGATTGCCTCCCCCATAGTAGGGTCCTTGTAAATACCTGATGAATAATGGGTCAGTAATACTACATATATTTTACGATGCCATTCTAAAATAATTAGGAGAATGTTTTTTAAATGAAACATAATGAAATATAAATTTAGGAACTGCATTTAAAATGGCTTTAAATAATGTCATAATAACCCAACCGAAGTAGCATTTGTTCTTTTTTTCCATATGTAGCCCATACTCGGTGAAAATAATTGTAGAGCTTTGTAATTTCACTTAAATTATTTTTGGTTTAATCAATTTACTGATATTTTAAAAAAGTTATTAATAGTTTATCAGGGTGAGTTAAGGATTTGATTGGTGTTATAATCTGATATCATTTGCTTTTGATCTAAGTTTCTTTTCAAACTCAGTTAGGAATATTTTTGAACTAGCAAGAACAAAAGTACTAAACAGCAAATCTATTATGATATTCTAGAGGTGTTACTTTGAAGAAAGAATAAACCCTCAGGAAAGGTAAAGGGAAATGAGCAATCACTTAATTAGCACTTAAGCAAATCTTTCTATAAAAAAAGTTTAATAGTCCATATGATATGTAACAATAATTCTTTTCTAAAAATTTTGAAGTTGCTTTGATTTGGTAAATTTCTTAAAAATGCTTTCAGGTTTAGGAAAAAATAGACGTACTCTCTGGGTGATCTTTTATACTGTATTTTCTGTATGTTAGCTTTTTAGAGTTGTGAGAAGCAGTGAATCAGTTTTTATTTGTAATTAGTAAAAAATGGAGAAGAGAAAAAAACTCAGAACTTTAAATTATCTGTATATACATATATATTGTCTTTATCTTGAAAAACTTCACAAGTTTGCTTTCTTTGAGAAAGTGAAAGTTCTTAGAATTTTCTTAATTAAATTTGGCAATTAAACAGATAACTATTGAAAGTAATAAAGTAAGTTTCTCATAATGTACACTAATTTTAAAAAGTTGATATTTTAGACACTGTTTGTTTTTCTATAGTTCTAGAGATTTTATCCATATTTTTTAAACAAAATTATGATGTAAGTTAATGTTCTGTGTCCTGAGACGATATAATTAATGGCAGGGAAGATTCAAAACTTGTTACCACTCTCCCATGGCCTTATAACATAAATAATTTGTGCCTTTATATGAGCCAAATTCTATACTAAAGTTTGCTAAAATCCAAACCTAGAAGATCTAGTACATGAACTTGAAAAACTTAAACTACACTTGTTAAATTTTCATGTTAATGTCTTATTGGCAGCTGAGATATCC
>NW_011888838.1:26374-28909 GCF_000151845.1 Pteropus vampyrus
AGGTCATTGACTAAAATGTACCTTTGACTAGTAAATGAATGACAGGTTAAGCTCCCTTTGACTCCCTCATCAGCGATTTGATTGCTCACCTTTGTAGCTGCCATAGAACATTGATTAGAAGGGATCAAACTCATTGCTAACTCAGAAATATCAGAGTGGAGAGATTAATCAAACTCTACAAACCAATGAAGATTGTCAGAAGACCAGTGACTTTTCCTGCACTATTAGGGACAGACTTATTTTGAATGAATTAAATTGATGAGTTTAGGGAGAAGGAGGATGTTATTTAATACATTCAGGGTGTTTTTACTAAAGTCTCAATAAGGATCAAGTTATCTCTGTCAAAGCTGAAACATTTTAGCTTTTAAAAGTCTGCATTGGCTGACTTATTACCATCCTGATTTATCATAGATTAGTAATTTCAATAGCCACTCAATAAGCACTGACAATTACAGCAAAGTGAAGCCTATAATTATGGATTAGTGTCATATACTACTGTGGCAACAGGGAAATTATAACTTACACCTAGCTGTAAGAAATAAATGGTCCTTATTTTAAAAGTTTTACTTTCATTTTTTGATAAAAATGTTAAATAGGTAAGTTTAGAACTAGAATCAGCTTCAGTATTATTCAGATGCACAAATATTTGTAGATTTTACGTGAGCACCTATTTTTATTTCTGTAAATATACCAATGGTTCATGATATTTTTAACAAAAAATACTTTATAAATATGCATTCTCACATACATTACATAAGCACACATATTTAGTAGAAAAACATTTGTATATATATATACAATAGATGTTTTTTGTTTTATTTTTAAAGTATAAATCTAATTTATTAGTAGTGTTGATAACTCTCAATAAACAGTCTTAGTTTATTTCTCTGTATTAAAAAAAAGCTTTTTATATTTTTCTTGAATTTAGAATTTATTCTTTTAGTAATAAGACTCTTTTCTTTATATGTTCTATTATAATTCATTCTTTTCTAGAGTTATTAGAGATTTTTGTCTCATACACTACTTGTTACTCCTTGATAAAAACAACAAAGATGAAGCATAATCTGGCAAGGGACATATTCTTATTACAAACTTGCATTTTCTCCCATATGTTACTTTCCTCTAAGATTCTTGTAAAGAAATCCTAATGGAAAATGGAAGAGAAATGTCAAATGGAATATCTTGATCTTATCTGGCTTTGGTGAACTTTTAAAAAACCATAGGTCAAAGTATGTTTTGCTCCCACTTTAGCTTTATGCTTGAGTCATTTTATTACATGTGCATATAACCTTTTACTTAAATGCTTCCTCAGGTCCATAGGCAGCTTTTTATGAGAACAATGTACATGCTTAGCTCTGAGTAGAATTTAAATGTGTAATGAGGTTACAGATATAAGACTACTGTAATCTAGGTGATTAAAAAAATTAAATCATTTTAGGTAGGACCTAAATATAGGAAATAAAAATATAACGAGTCAATTTTGAAATTATAGGCTTTCGTGAAGTAATAGAAATTTATCATCAGACACAGAAATTCAACCAAATCATAACTGCAGAAAGTTTTGAAATTCTTAACACATTTATTCACTACAGAGTTATTGGGCACTTACTATTTGTTACTGTGCTAAGTTGGGAGTTGTAATTGCGAAAAGACTTTTCCTTTAGAATTTACAGTGTATTTGATGTAGAAAAATAAATAGGTGATTATAATACAGTTTAGAAAGGTTGTGGCCTTCGTTTATTATAATAAGTCATTGAACCACTGTTTGCATGGTTATGTGACACAAGTAAGAGAAATCAGATATTTTCCCAGAGCTATTTCTAATTAGAATTATTTTTGGGGTGGGGGGAAAGGGGGGAAAGTTTCTCTGGTCATGCAGTTTAAATATTTATTTACTCTATATCCATCAGTGGCCACATGAATGAATGAAAAAGGCTTGCAGAGGGAAGATTCACAAGGTTGCTATAACACCTCTAATTCTTTTAAGTCTCTTTTGATTTCAAGCCTTTAAATACATCATTCCCCCCATCAAGCTTATTGACGTTAACCAGGGTTCAATACAGCTAATGACTATGACTATGATTAGTCAATGTGAATAATATGCCTACATAATCACTCTTATATCAGTATCAGTGCTATATAATGAGGTGAATTTTTCAGAAATACTTATATAGACATTTACACGGCAAACATTTCATTTAATATCACATTAGAATTTTGGCAGGTAGGGATGAGAGTGAAGAAAAATAATGAAATCAAGAATGAGAAATCCTGGTAGATCACACACTCATCAGTGATTGCTCTATAGTTACTTCTACACTTACTTCTCCCAATCTACCAAAATTGAATCATGAGTCTATTCAGAACTTCTACAATAGGGTTAACAAACTGTCTTTTTTTTGTTTGTTTTTTGAGGTTTCATTTTTGTGGTGGTGGTTGTTTTTTCAAGCATGTTTCCTAATGTTTTCTCAATCTCCTTGCCCCAACAAAAACCTGGCTCTGCCTCATTAATATAACTTTCCCTAAAACGCCTTC
>NW_011888838.1:28959-39254 GCF_000151845.1 Pteropus vampyrus
TTTTTGTTTTATTTTTAAAGTATAAATCTAATTTATTAGTAGTGTTGATAACTCTCAATAAACAGTCTTAGTTTATTTCTCTGTATTAAAAAAAAGCTTTTTATATTTTTCTTGAATTTAGAATTTATTCTTTTAGTAATAAGACTCTTTTCTTTATATGTTCTATTATAATTCATTCTTTTCTAGAGTTATTAGAGATTTTTGTCTCATACACTACTTGTTACTCCTTGATAAAAACAACAAAGATGAAGCATAATCTGGCAAGGGACATATTCTTATTACAAACTTGCATTTTCTCCCATATGTTACTTTCCTCTAAGATTCTTGTAAAGAAATCCTAATGGAAAATGGAAGAGAAATGTCAAATGGAATATCTTGATCTTATCTGGCTTTGGTGAACTTTTAAAAAACCATAGGTCAAAGTATGTTTTGCTCCCACTTTAGCTTTATGCTTGAGTCATTTTATTACATGTGCATATAACCTTTTACTTAAATGCTTCCTCAGGTCCATAGGCAGCTTTTTATGAGAACAATGTACATGCTTAGCTCTGAGTAGAATTTAAATGTGTAATGAGGTTACAGATATAAGACTACTGTAATCTAGGTGATTAAAAAAATTAAATCATTTTAGGTAGGACCTAAATATAGGAAATAAAAATATAACGAGTCAATTTTGAAATTATAGGCTTTCGTGAAGTAATAGAAATTTATCATCAGACACAGAAATTCAACCAAATCATAACTGCAGAAAGTTTTGAAATTCTTAACACATTTATTCACTACAGAGTTATTGGGCACTTACTATTTGTTACTGTGCTAAGTTGGGAGTTGTAATTGCGAAAAGACTTTTCCTTTAGAATTTACAGTGTATTTGATGTAGAAAAATAAATAGGTGATTATAATACAGTTTAGAAAGGTTGTGGCCTTCGTTTATTATAATAAGTCATTGAACCACTGTTTGCATGGTTATGTGACACAAGTAAGAGAAATCAGATATTTTCCCAGAGCTATTTCTAATTAGAATTATTTTTGGGGTGGGGGGAAAGGGGGGAAAGTTTCTCTGGTCATGCAGTTTAAATATTTATTTACTCTATATCCATCAGTGGCCACATGAATGAATGAAAAAGGCTTGCAGAGGGAAGATTCACAAGGTTGCTATAACACCTCTAATTCTTTTAAGTCTCTTTTGATTTCAAGCCTTTAAATACATCATTCCCCCCATCAAGCTTATTGACGTTAACCAGGGTTCAATACAGCTAATGACTATGACTATGATTAGTCAATGTGAATAATATGCCTACATAATCACTCTTATATCAGTATCAGTGCTATATAATGAGGTGAATTTTTCAGAAATACTTATATAGACATTTACACGGCAAACATTTCATTTAATATCACATTAGAATTTTGGCAGGTAGGGATGAGAGTGAAGAAAAATAATGAAATCAAGAATGAGAAATCCTGGTAGATCACACACTCATCAGTGATTGCTCTATAGTTACTTCTACACTTACTTCTCCCAATCTACCAAAATTGAATCATGAGTCTATTCAGAACTTCTACAATAGGGTTAACAAACTGTCTTTTTTTTGTTTGTTTTTTGAGGTTTCATTTTTGTGGTGGTGGTTGTTTTTTCAAGCATGTTTCCTAATGTTTTCTCAATCTCCTTGCCCCAACAAAAACCTGGCTCTGCCTCATTAATATAACTTTCCCTAAAACGCCTTCCTATGGATGTTGATCATTATCTAAAAGTAAAGGGGGAGACTCTATCTATTATTTTTACCTTTTATATAGCAATTAAAATTACCATGACCAGAAACATGAATAGATAACTTTGATGGAGTTCTTCATTTGTGCTAAGCACTATTGTATATTCATTCATGTATTATCTTATTCAATGCTAAAAGCAATTTTTTTTAGATAAGATCTAGTTTTATTTGTATTTTATAACTAATAAATAGTGGGCCTTGGATGGTTATTTAACTTCATTAAAGTGACACAGCTAGAACAGCTTTTCACAAACTATTCACTTCTGCATCAGAATTTTTCTGAATATAGTTTAAAAAGCTTATACGTGGGAACTCATTTCTGACCTGCTTGTCAAGACTCTGAGATTGTGGGACACGATCAAGAAATTACCCAGGTGATAATAATGTATCCTAAAATTTGAGAATAAGCTTAGTAAGTGCAAGAGATAAGATTTTAAGCAGGTAGTCAAAAAAATCTGAAGTCCTGGGTTCTTGCAGCTATTATAATACATTCTAAAGTGTCATGGGTTTGGGTGATTAGGTGTCGAGGGACTTAATTCAGGTATTTTGTGATAGTTATTTGTTTTTTATATGGTAAAGATAATTGACTTAACCAAAAAATTATCTTGTGATGTATACAGTTAAAAATATATATTTTGCCTCCAGATGTTTTTAGATTCCTGATATATTCAATATATAGTCTTTCTCCAAAATATTTAATAGTAAATTTTCTTAAGCATAATTATTATTAAAGTTAAGTAAAATCTGAAAATATGTTGTAGGTTATTGAACATAATGATTCTATGCCTAGGTAAGACTTCTTATTGAAATATTTAAATTGTACACTTTGAATAGTGTTCTCAAAAATGTCTCATTCATTTTTACAATAGATGAATTTTGAGTGTTCAGAAGAATTTTTAAAAAGTTGATGTTTGGACATTGAAGCAATCTTTTGCAATTGTATATGGTTGAGTGTAGGCTATAAAATTTATACTTGGCTATTCTTAATTTTGTCCCAAAATACATTTTGTGAATTTTCCACATTACATAAGCTTATATATTCAAGCATAATTTTTTCCTTTTTAAATCATGTTGACAAAAATTGAAATGAATAGATATTTTTTTTGTCCTTGATTTATAATAATTTTGATGAGATCCAACAATTACTTTGAGCTATGTGATGCAGTAGTTTCCTAGAGCTATTGTAGTGACCAGGACAAGAGCAATGCCTCATCTAATGTGTTTCTTTTACACTCATAGAAAGAGAAACCAGAAAAACAATTTTCTTGTAACTTTGTCTAAAATAACAGTAAAAAAGATCAGAGCAAAGATGTTTTCTGTAAGGTATGTTAATGAATCCAGGAAATACAATTGCTTAGAGGCCTCTAACTTTTTCTTTGATATGCTATTTCTTAATTCTTATCTATATTTAGTAGATGGAGGTAGTAAATTGGTTAATAGTAATAATGATAACAAGAGAAGCTTACAAAGGAAGTCTTTGATTGTAAAGACCAGAGCATACTTATAAAAAACATAAGTTAATCATTCATAATTCACTCTATTTCTTCTCAGCTTCCAACCAGTACAGGCATTTGTGCTTTTTCTTATGCTGAAACAAGAGAATTGAAACATCATATACCAACCATTCCTTGTGGATTTAAAGTCTTTTATTCTTTATCCTCTAGTGAATGCTGATGACAAACTATCAGGAGCTCTGGGGAAATTATCCCAGGTGGTAGCTCTGGCAAGAGAAAGGAACATTGCTCCTAAATAGTGAATTGATTCTGAATGAATGCCTTGTATTAGATGATCTCAGTCTCAGCAGGATTTTTAAAAGAGATTATTGACTTGCTGCCCCAATGTCTCAGACCAACAACCTGTAAATCATATGACAGAGAACACAGGAAGTTTTTCTGTGGACAGGAAGAAAAAGAACTCAGAGTCCCTTAAAGAAGAATGAAACTCCAATCATTGATTTTTTGGAGAAATACAAAATTAATAGAGTTTTCTCATGTCCCATCCAGGCCAAACTTCAGTTGCCTGAAAATTTCCCTACCTTCTAAAATTCAAAATGTAGTACAAACTCTATTATTATTTTTCACCCCCAAAAAGTTAAACCTTGATTTGTTTTTATTAATTTTTTATTTTGGTCATTACTATACCGTTTTTAAGGGGGAAAAAACAAAACAAAGCAAAACAAAACAATTTTTACTTGTGAATACATTCAGGGACATTTTACTAGTATTTTCCTGAAATCCAAATCACAGTTTTATTAAAACTTATTTTTACTGGGCTCAATTCTCTAGTTTTCTGAGATGATATTTTGGCATTTATTACTGAAAGAGTTGTGTACCTATTATGTTACGTTGTTGGGTAATTTGATAGTCTGTTGGCTAATTTTGAATTGTTTATGGTAGGTAAATACATAGGTAAATTTGACACTTGCCTACCTCATGACTACCTATCTTTCTTAGCTTGACTGTATATGACATCTTCTCATTTTTAAATTATTATATGTATCTTTGTCTCTACTTTCTACTATTAATGCCCAATTATCAATAACTTGGGAGTTAAAAACAAGCAAGTCTCCTGCTGTGTCACAGATTGCAAAAAGATCAGTTTTGAATACAGCAAAATATCACTGTAAATCCTTTGACATTTTCACATTTGAAAAGGAAGAGGAAATCCAAAAGTAAAATCTGTAGTTAGGTTGTATGTACTCACAAAGCAAGTGATTCTTCTGTGTCTCTACAATGTGCATGTCCTATCTTTCTAATACCAGTGGCCTCACTGCAAAATTTTTCTATTTCATCCTCTGCTTCCTCCTTTTCCTACTTCTTAAATCTTCTAATCCTTTACCTTAGCTATCAAAATTTGGTTTATATGTATATTTTAATTTGATACTATTTAATATCTGAGATATATAAAAATTAAAAATAGATTTAATTTTATAAAATATTATTTTGGCCACATTAAACATATATTATCCATTGAGTAGTCTTTCACTTATTTTAGCAAATATAAACAAAAACAAGCAGGCTTTCCCTAAGCTTCATATTTTATATACCTCTATAACTGCTATTTTTCTCTCCCAAAAAAGTGATAATGAAACATTGCTAATAAAAGCAGCTAATTGCATGATCTACTAGGCTCATAATGCCTAATACATTTCATTTTAGAACATGCTTATCAAGAACCTGTTCACTTTTTGTATTGCTTTATAGAATCCAAAGCATTATATAATCATAAAGCCCATGATATGTTGTTCCTAAACACATACACGTACATACTTAATATTCAAATATTTGGTTCAATTATACAAAATGCTATTGAAACTCCCATATAATTTTAAACCGAATTCATCGTTAACATTTAAAACTCTAGCAACCTTTACAAAAAATTTGGATTTCATCTTATCTCAAAACTTTAGAAAATCTAGGTATTCTAGGCTCATATTTTGTCATAGCATTAGTTTCCTTATGGTGAATATTGATTCTTTCTTTGGTTCACTGATGCCACTTTCTAAGCATTTCTATATGTATAACCTCAGACCATTTCCATCTAATACCAGAGACCCAGGTTAATTCATCCTCTCATCTATTTCAGGATTCCTTCCTAAAGTGTCTGAGAAAAATTTCAGTGAAAACAGTTTCCTCGTAATATAATTTGGTTCTTTGTTTGACTATTTTAATTAGAGACATGTCTTTTATTCAAACTCATGCACTACCTGAATAAGAAAAAAAAACCAAAAAAAACCTTAAATATATAGTAGCTAGCATCAAACATGTGACAAGTATAAAATAAGAATGAATTATATCTTGTGGAGTTCCAGAAATGAGAACAGACTGATGGACACAAAAAAAAAAATAATAATATTTTTTAAATATAAGTAAGCATAGAAAACATTAGTAAATTTTAGTTAGGTTTGCTGCATATTAAATCACCTCCAAATTTAGTGGCTTCAAACAACATTTAACTCACTATTCTGTGGTTTGGCTGCATGGTTCATCTGATCTGAGGCAACACAGATCTTTATTGGGATAATTCACACAGCTTCAGTCACCTATCTGGTATTAATAATGTAACAGGTAATTTTGTTACCTATCGGTCATCATCCAGCAGGCTTCTCCATATGGCTAGTTGCAGAGTTCCAAAAGAAGGAAAATGGGAAGCTGTAAGGTCCCTTGAGTCTGGGGTTGAAACTTAGTATAATGTCACAAAGCAATTTCCAAGACTAGCCCAGATTCAAGGGGTAGGAAAATAGATTCTATCTCTTGATAGAAGCAAACTGAAAATTATTGATGTTTTTTTCTCCGATCCACCAAGTAGCCATGAATAGTTCCTATGTACCAAAAGAAGTGCCGTTCAACAGCAAATGCAATACCTGAGAATATTTTTCCTTAGGTAATTTTACCTACACACATATTGTTAGCAACTTCTACTTAGTTTAGTAGCAAAAACTTCATTGTCATAACTCTCTAGAATTTTAATTCTCAATTATTGTTTTTCCTTTGAAAAATTCTACAATGTTTACTATTTCTGGTACTAATATAAACATGGAAATAATATAAGTATCTGCCATGATTGAGAGTACAACCAGTCTTTTCTATCTTCTATTGAGTTTTTTCCCTGTTTAACTTGGGAGTTATACAACAGAGAGAATTATTTTATTTTTTTGCCATGCCACTGCTGCATTTACCCTTTCCATGCAGCATTTCAAGTTGCTTATGTTTTGGCAGGAAAACACTGCACAGAAGTCACACATCCTCCACTTATTTGGCCAAGGATACATAAACTTAACGTGCATGTATGGAACGGGAACATATGAAGCACACCATGGCAAGTGTTTTCCTTGGCTCCTTAATATTAAAAAAAAAAAAAAGTACAGCTACTGTGCCTTTTTGTTAAAAAAATTGATTTCCTGAGGATCCTATTTTCCTAAAATTAAGTTCCTGATTCTGATCCAAGAATATGATTACCAATTTATTTCTCCTATATTTACTTTTGACAAATTTATGGCATAAACAAATGGCTTTTATGTTGAACATCTATGTTACTGTAACACTACTACATGTCCAAGTCACTGCATAGCATACCTACTTGAACTAAACTACACTATACACCCAGATTAACTAGTTTATTTTCCCCACAACTTCCTTCTCATATCATTTTCTACACATTGTTTCTTTTATTGCCATCTTCCTAATCACAAAAGTCTAAACCTTAATTTGAATTCTTCTCACTGAGTTTTTACATCTAAGTTACTTCTAGATCCTATTATTCAGGTCCTCAAGTCTAAACTCATCTTCTGGCACGTTCTGCAACTAAATCCATATATAGATCTGTGTGTGTGCGTGTGTGCGTGTGTGCGTGCGCGCGCGCGCGCATGTGTATGTGTATATATCCACAGTGGTACCCTGATTTTATTGAAGCAAAATTCTGATATTTATACTCTCCTGCTTAAAAAAATGAATGCTCAGATTCATTTGACAAATTTAAAATGTATTTGCAGTTAAAATTCATCTTGACTTACCTAGCATTTCCCATTGTTCCCACTATTCAGCACATGCACAGCACATCTCCAAATTCCTTCTATTTGCTTTTTCTGTTTCTTTTCTTTGATTTTTTTCTTCCTTTTCAACATTGCCAAATTATATACATTCCTCATGATCTACTTTTAAATGCTGTCTTCTACATTGAATACTTAATAAACTTTCTTATTTCTCTCTTTACCAAACTCATCTATTTCATCTATACTTTAGCATTACTGATCACTTTTAATAATTACAACTAATTTGTGCGTTTGACTCATTTCCCACATTAGCAAAATGTCTAGTTCAACTTCTCCAAAATAATATGCAAAATAAGCAGTCAGGTATAGTATTAATTCAATGAGTGAGTGATAGTTTAATTTACGGAGTCAAGATCCCACATCAGCATGCTTACTTTCCCCTGTATCCAGTCTATGGTATACTCTTTTTGAAGACCAAGATCATGTTTTATTTTATTGTGATCGTGTGTACATGTACACTTGTGTGTGTTTGTGTGTATGAGACATCTACTATGCAGCACATTGTCTGCCTTCTGATAGATGCTCAGTGCATATTTGTGTAATCACTGAAATATTCCAGTCTTTCAACTGCTTTCTTATAGCTAAATACAGCTAGTTGAACACCCACTATTAATATGTTTGTACTAGCATGAGATCGTATGAGATGAGTATTTCTCTGTACTGAGAAATCTATTCCTGTTGATATAGTATAAAATTTTATTAGATTTTGATTGTCATATACATTGTTAATTTACAGTCAAATTATAAACATCTAAATAATTCTGTGTATGTATAAATAGTTATTAAGGAAAATGACCATGTCCTTTTTCAAAACGTTACTCTTTTCAAACTAAAAGTGGAATTCTACAGGTTTTATTCTAGTTACAGTTTTTATTTCATTGTGTTGAGAACTTGGTGATTTTGATTTTTTCACAAATATTTGTTTTATTTTATGTCAATTACATTAGAAAACCATACTTTCTACTACAAGAGAAATAGAATGAGAGTTAGTAGGCAAATAAGCCAGGCTGACATAAACATGTGAATACTATTTTCACATACATAACTCATCATGTCCAGTTTGCTGAACTATACAAACAAAACTAAGAATTATCACTCTCTTGCCTTACTCAATGTTATAATAATCACCAAAAATCAGGCAAAGCAGACATCAGGCAATTCTTTCAAATTTCCTAGCATATCATTATATACTAATATGTCTGCAAATTGATCAATTAATTGATCTATAGTAAATTAATTACTATAGAAAACAAATTAGACATTTTGTGTACATGATTCCTATCCCCAAAGATTTTCAATACTGTTATTTTAATATGAGAATACTTCTTTGTAAACACACACATATACACAGAGTTTGTCACAAGATTGCAAAGAAGAAAAAGAGAATATAAAAAATTCACATTATCAATTATAAATGTATCTCTCAAATTACTATATACATCTTATAAAATTTGTTTAGATAAATATTGTCTAAAAGAAAGAGCAAAACTGAGCTTATCTTGATATAAATGACCATGTCTGAATGCTACGTTCAACTTAGTATTAATAATGTGCAGAGCCATATAGATTTTTTTCTGGAATTAAATCAATGAATGTTTATGAAAAGGGAACACAGAAATGTAGACAATCTACTTTTTAAATGAAATGTATTTCATAATACATCTCAATCCTAAGAGAAATTTATGCTTTTTAGATGTACATTTATTATCGCATAGAAATAAAACAGTAAAAGTAGTTATAAAGGTATATCTGTCTTAAACAATCTTACACTTTTATTTCTTTTTTCACGACAAGGAAACACTTTTAACATCTTTTTATTTATTTTATTTTTTTTAATTTAAGATATGATTTGAATTTTTTCTCCCCGTCTACCTCCCTTTTCCCCCTCCTTCCTATCCTTTGGTAACCACTAGTCCATTGTCCATGTCTGTGAGTCTCTGTTTGTCCTGTTCATTTGTTGCTTTTAGGTTTATATCCCACATATAAGTGATATCATGTGATTTTCAACTTTTTCTGTCTGGCTAACATCTTTTAATAGTATTATCTAAACTGCTAAAATAGAAAAAATTCCAAATATTGCTTTCCTACTTTGGATATCTCATTAATGTGCTCACATTTTGTTTTTGTTCTTCATAAGAATTCTGTAAAAGGACGACTGAACAAATTGAAGTTCATATATTCATGCAACTAAATTATGTTAAGATTTTGAGTCATTTTTAACAAAATATCAAATTTCATCTGAGTCATCCATTAGAAGTGTTAAAAATACACAATATTAAGTTTTTTTAGGGAATGATTTGTTTACAATAAATGAATATAGACTACTCTGAAAATACAGTTTTCTAAGAAGTTATGTTTCATATGTAATCTGAATTTTAGAGGGAGGAAGGAAGAAAAACCAGAAACATATTCTAGGACCATGATTCATACTTTTTAATATTAATTCCAAGAAACCTTTGCATGCTGGAAAACTCCCTTCCAATTTTTGAAATTAACTGTCTAATCTTTCGGTCAAGAAAAGTGATATTTTAAATAAGATCACCTTTTCTTGGTGAAAATAATATTCTAAAGCAACCATATGATTTGTAATATGATCATTGGAGAATTGATCTCTTGTTTATAGATACCTTCCAGGATCTAGTACATTTAATTACTGAAGCCCTGCCATAATTTAGATTTTATTTTTATTTTCTCTATTCTTCAAGGGCTTTCTGTTTACCTTTTTATTTACTATTTACACTTAAGATTTGATTTTTGTACCTGCAACATTCTGCAAGCACAACATTTTTACTTTTTAATACTTTTACTTGGGTTTCTTGTTCAGATACAGGCACATGACTTCTTTCATTTTCCTATATTTTTGGATACAGTGGATGATGAGTAGTATTTAATGGTATTCACATGGTATTGAAAACATCATCAAATTTCTGAATCACTAATATATTATTGCCTATATTTACTAAGTAAACATT
>NW_011888838.1:41389-55334 GCF_000151845.1 Pteropus vampyrus
AATTTTTTCTCCCCGTCTACCTCCCTTTTCCCCCTCCTTCCTATCCTTTGGTAACCACTAGTCCATTGTCCATGTCTGTGAGTCTCTGTTTGTCCTGTTCATTTGTTGCTTTTAGGTTTATATCCCACATATAAGTGATATCATGTGATTTTCAACTTTTTCTGTCTGGCTAACATCTTTTAATAGTATTATCTAAGCTGCTAAAATAGAAAAAATTCCAAATATTGCTTTCCTACTTTGGATATCTCATTAATGTGCTCACATTTTGTTTTTGTTCTTCATAAGAATTCTGTAAAAGGACGACTGAACAAATTGAAGTTCATATATTCATGCAACTAAATTATGTTAAGATTTTGAGTCATTTTTAACAAAATATCAAATTTCATCTGAGTCATCCATTAGAAGTGTTAAAAATACACAATATTAAGTTTTTTTAGGGAATGATTTGTTTACAATAAATGAATATAGACTACTCTGAAAATACAGTTTTCTAAGAAGTTATGTTTCATATGTAATCTGAATTTTAGAGGGAGGAAGGAAGAAAAACCAGAAACATATTCTAGGACCATGATTCATACTTTTTAATATTAATTCCAAGAAACCTTTGCATGCTGGAAAACTCCCTTCCAATTTTTGAAATTAACTGTCTAATCTTTCGGTCAAGAAAAGTGATATTTTAAATAAGATCACCTTTTCTTGGTGAAAATAATATTCTAAAGCAACCATATGATTTGTAATATGATCATTGGAGAATTGATCTCTTGTTTATAGATACCTTCCAGGATCTAGTACATTTAATTACTGAAGCCCTGCCATAATTTAGATTTTATTTTTATTTTCTCTATTCTTCAAGGGCTTTCTGTTTACCTTTTTATTTACTATTTACACTTAAGATTTGATTTTTGTACCTGCAACATTCTGCAAGCACAACATTTTTACTTTTTAATACTTTTACTTGGGTTTCTTGTTCAGATACAGGCACATGACTTCTTTCATTTTCCTATATTTTTGGATACAGTGGATGATGAGTAGTATTTAATGGTATTCACATGGTATTGAAAACATCATCAAATTTCTGAATCACTAATATATTATTGCCTATATTTACTAAGTAAACATTCAAAAAATAACATGATAAATCATCCAAAAAATAAAACATACATTCACACTAAAGAGAAAAACTATTCAAATATGAGGTTTGAAAAAAGGTAGAGAAAAAAAGAATTTTAAAAAGTCAAACTTTTGGTGGGAAAAATGTATTCTAGGTGGAGTGAGAACCATAGATTTTTAGAGGTAAATTTGAAAAAGATTGACATTTGGTTAATTAGATCTTTCACAATGCTCATTTTTTCAATTTTGATTTCTGACTATTTTGAAATTTGTTATTTAATATTCACATGTATGGGTTTTTCTTATGTATGCTTTATAATTGAATTCAGACTTTATTGACTTGTCAGATATGCAGTCTGAATGCTATCAATTTCTTGAAAAGTTTTTAACCCAATTTTTTGTCCTATAATGTCCATTTTCTGAAATATTCAATATATGCTTGAAAAAATGTTGAGTTCACATTTATTTGGTATTATGTTCTGTATGTGTCAATTAGATCAAGTTTATTTATATCCATTTATTTTCTTGTATCTTTGAGTTTTGTGTGTTTATTTCATCTGCTTAATCTATCAATTACCAAAAAAAATAGTTTTAAAATCTCTCACAGTGGTAGTATTTTTTTTTAATATTTTTTTTAGCCAGTTAACATTTACTTTGTTTTTTTGAGACTATATGTTACAATGAATATGATAATTATACATTCTGAGGAAATTAAATACTTTGTCTTTAACAATGATCAATTTGCTTTATACAGTTCACGTGTTAAGAGATTTTCTCTTGAAATTTGAAAACATGATTCTATTCATCTCTGTACTATTCTGTTGCCAATCTCTTAAAGATGATCTGTTGTTTCTTTTTCCTTTTTCTTTTTTTTTTTTTTTACCTGTTTTGGCTCTGATATATTCTTGTGATTGGTCATACACATTTCTTCTAAATTATGGTGTAAAATTTTTAAAACATTATTTTTGCTTGGGATTTGTTAAAATTCTGGCATTTCAAGTTTGGGGACCCGAAAAAACATCATGGCCAAATTTCTTTGATATCAATATCTCTTTTCTCTCATCTCCTTATAGAGCCCCGATTTGAGCAGTTGATATTCTCACTCCACCTTTCACATTTCTTGTATATCTTGTTTTTTCCTTCTTTTTGTCTCTCTCTGGGCTACATTCTGGATGTGGAGGACAGTAACACCCAATGGATATCTAAAACCAGATAATTGAATTGGTTATTTAAATTAGGGAGAGCTACAGTAGACAAGCAAAGTCTTTTTAAGGAAAGCAAAGTTTGAGATTTTGGAAAGCGTTAGGGAGAAGTTATGTTGGTTACAGAGATGGAAGTAGGTTGCCATTCGCTTTGAAGCATGCTCCCTAGATTCAGTACCTTGCAGATTTGCTGACCCTTAAAGTGAATGGCTATCTTTGGTTAAGTTTTAGAAGCATGATCACTGAAACGAATCGACATTGATTGATCTGAATGATTTAAAATTAATTCTTGAATTTACCTGATACCATGACTATAAACAATCAGTCTTTTCCTAGGAGTATGAGGACATTGTAATAATCATGGATAAGTCTTTCTGATCTATCTCCTGTGGTTCAGTAATCTCTTCAACCTTTGTCTAATTTGCTAAGTAATTCATACTCTGAGTTTGTAATTATTACATATATGTTCTTCATATCCAGAAGTTATGTTTCTTTCTTTTTCACATTTACTTTTTACATGCTCATATTTTATACTATTATTTTATTCTTTATACATATTATATGCAGATAGTTTTATTCTATGTGAAATAATTTAATTATCTGATTCTTTCACAAGTTTTTTACTTTCTGATTTTTAACTCTAAGCTTCTTGTTTCCTTTGGAATTTTATCTGAGCTAATAGTTTGAAGCATGTGTTGAAGTAAAGTTCTGAGGTGTGGGGATGTTATATAATTTCTGAAAGCGACTCGAAGATGGCCCTGAAATACATCATTTTAAATTCAATTCTTTATCTGAAGTTTACCTTTTAATTACATTAGAAACACTAACTAAAAATGCAAATGTGACAGTGAAAAGTTGTGGTTGTAATTTCTCAGAGTTTTTCTTTGTCTTAACACAGTTACAGGTTTTAGAAAAGTAAATTTATTTGTTGTCCTCCTGGGAATAATTAGGTTTATTTTTTAGACCTTCGTGGTAGTTACATAAACCTCTGAAGCTTCATTATTATGTGGTGGTCCTATAACATTCCCCAGATTTAGTAGACTTGATTTTATCTACTGCCTCCCTCAGCTACTGCAGCTGCCCAGAGTTCAGCAGAAACTCTGTGTTTAGGGTGGTTTTGACACTTTCTACCATCCAGGAATTAGTTTTACTTATTTTAGATTCTTGGCAAATTCTTTACATTTGCAACAACCTAACAATGGGTATAGCTGTATCTATATCTGTTTCTATATCTATATTGACCTCTCTCTATATAAGCATATCAATATGGATATAGATAAATTTACGTGGATGAAAACAGGGTTCTACAGAAAGTGACTTCATAGGATGATTTGATCAAAAATTTCTTACTGGGCAGGTCATAGTAGGTATTCATGCCCCAGGCATATCACTTCTTTAGTAAAAGGCTTATCTTTGTCTTAAACAAGTCCTTTTTATTGTTTCTATGCATCTTGGTTAACATATCTTTGAAATGTCCCCCTTTCAGGCCCCTCTTTCTAAAGCATGGACATCTTAAAAAGAGTATATAACTTTAACTACCCTGTAATCTGATCTTCACCTTGCTTTTTCCTTCTTTCATGTAATCTTCCTTACCTTCCCTCCTTAATTTCAAATGCATAAAAGAAACTGCAAACTGTTATACTCCAAAGCATTTTTTTCCAGTCTGTTGAGATTTTATTTCCAGGTATATCCTCTATTTGGTTCAAATAAACTCCTATAAGAATTCTCTACAGGTTTAGATGATTCTTATGTTGACATATATATACATATATGAACATAGAAAAAAAAATATCTTTTAAATATATAAATACTTTAAAATTTCACACTCATTTTCAATTATTCTATGTCATTCTTGTCTTTTAATTTTTAATAGTAATACTGTAACACCTAATATTTAATAACAGGCTAATATTTTCTAGCTTGATGTTTAGCATTTAAATGCTTTATCTCATTCAAAACTCAAATCACTTCTTTGAACAAGATACCATTATAATCTCTATTTTTATATGAAGAAACTGAAGTTTTAAGAGGTTGAAAAGTCTGAAAGATAATTTTTAGAGTTGAAAGTTAAACTTAATTCTAATAAGTTCAATCAAAGCTGTAATAATTAAGCATGGTGTATTTTGATTTTCTAATAATGATACGCTATTTTACTAATTAGATCAATAAAACATTTTCATACAGCTGACATCAGAATCAAGGCCCATGTGTACTGTTGATAGAATTCTGTATGTTTCAGGATATAATTTAGAATGAACCTCTTTGTACCACAGTCGTTCTTAGTGAAAATGCGGAAGCAAATTTGCGGACATTCTTTCATAGGAAAATTGGGGATTTATTTGTTAATTGGCTTTGAGATCCTAGGATTAAAAGTTTAAGTACTATCTTTATTAAGGATAAAAATTAATTAAAGTTTTAATCTCAAATAATCTTAGGATATAAGGTTGAGTTAAATTTAGGTAATGGTTAATCGAGATAAACTGCTTCTTTACAGACGCATATTCTCTCTTTCCCCTTCTATGATTTTCATTCCAATTTCTATCATTAGTCAGTGACAGAATTCTTTTCTTATTATTTTAGTGGAACATCACAAAAATTATAATATTTGGACAAGTAATGACTGTAGTTTACTTTTAATAGGAACAACATGTCTTTGTCATAAGAATTCCTCAAGCAAGACTCAGAAATTCTAGTCTCATGAATGGTTGTTAGAGTTGGAAGACAAAGCATTTATAGACAGATCATTGCTGAAATAATTCTAAGCACATTTAAGAAATTATTATTGGTAAAAGGAAATCAAAACTATTTACATAGTTCAAGATGTTCTCTGATCTCTATTACGTTGCTGTTTAATTCCATGTGAGTTTGGATGATTATACCTACTTGGTACTGGCCTTAATCTACATGAAAAAAAAATCTACATACTAGACTTTTCCATTTTCTCAAAGAAATTCACTGACCATGAGAAAAAACCTATTTTCTAGACAGGAACTATTTCATTTAAGGTATTGCACAGTTATAGAAGTCTAAAATAAATGATGTCTTTCTAATGTCTTTTATTAAATAAGATAATTAGTAAAGAATCTATTATAGATATTGTCATTGCTGGGATGAGGTGAAATCTAGCATCGCCCCAGCGACGTTGGGAAAGAGGTGGATAGTGGACGGTAGTGTTGTGTGTGTTGTTCCTCAGTTCTTCCCTGCTTATGCAGTAAAGAATTATAGGTCAGCAAGATTTAGAAAAAAAATGAGATTTATTGAAAGTACATTTTAAAAGATGGGCCACATTAAAGAATGCTACAGCCCTGTGGAATTTAGGAGGTGAAGAGGTATGTCTCAAAGAAAGGAATGGGTTTCCAGTCTGGAAAGCTGTAACAATGCAGAAATAGGAAGATCTGTTTATATTTGGACCGTGGTGGGAGATCCTAGATGATCCATATGTGCGATCAACTTGACTGATGATTGCTATATAACGTTGCCTAGTGCACATGTGCTTACCTAGAATTCAATCCATTGTAATTAGATTCATGGACTTGCAAACATAGTCGTGATATCATAATGATGGCATAATGAGGCTGAAGTTAGGCGCAGTACTTTCTGAGCATGCATTTGTAGCTGGTTTAGCTAGCAGCTTTTATGGCCTTTGTGCTCTAGGATTTGGAATAATTTATAATCCTAAAAGGGAGGTATTTCTGGGAAATTCTTAAGGAAAGTCTTCAAGGGAATTTTCTATGGTTACAGAGCTGGGCCTTAGCTCCTGTCACTCATGCCTAACTACATAACAATATTACCAAAAGGGAATACACACTATATGTACATATATGCATATTATCTCAGTTTAGTTGTAGCAAAAAAGAGCTATTAAGCAATCAGTTTTATTTCCTTGCTTCTAATAAAATGGAGTTCCAAAATCAAAACATATTAGCAAATATTTATGAAAGACTAACTTTGACTAGGTATCTATATATGATCATATTATAAAAACAAAAAGAAGCATGAATCCTGTTTCCAGGGTTATCTAATTTGGCAAAGTGTGAAATAAAATATATAAACTCATACAAAAATTATTTTTGTTTTAAGGACCATGATAACATAGTTGGAGCCTTGGAGCTTGGAGAACAGAAACAACATTTTACTCTGTGGTGTTCTGTGAATACTATCTGTAGAAAAAGGGAATTTGAACTTGAGATTTTAAAAATGAGTAGAATTTTGGATACTACTCTATTCTATTCTGAATTAAACTCTCTGTCTTAGAAATGAATTTCTCCAATGGATTCCTAGAACTTCTGCCTGGGTATCCTTCTATATTGTAGGCCACCTAGTCTGTAAGAGGTGTTCCTCATCCTATGTCATGCCCTTAACATGTGTTTTCTGAATGCTTGGTTTCCATCAATCTTTTTATATTTCATTTATAGTCTTTGAATGAGTTTTTGTGGTGTTTATATTCTATGTCTTGAAGCCAATGCCTTCAAATGCTCATTAATATTCAGAACATAGATCGTATAGTTCTACCTGGCTGTTGGATCTATCTACCTAATTATTTCAGACACATCAAATTCATTATATTTAAAGACGAAACTCATGAAATATAAAAATAGAATCTTTCAGCCTTTTTTCTTATTTTTTCATTGACATTACTATCATACACTTTCTTTCCCACATGAAAAAAAACAAAAAAACCAAAACAGATTTTCTCTGTCTTCATCACTCCAATTCTATTCTCCATGTCCAACTGATGATCATTTTATTAATTAAATGTCCTTTATCTTTCTGAATACAAACCCTCTTCTTTATTCCCACACCCATTGACATATCTCAGAACCTTGGCATTTCTACCTATACTACTGCAACTCATTGTCTCTATTTCTTTTCTCGGAATCTCTTTCTGAATTCAACATATAACTTCTTGCTACTTTTGCTAATGTGATTTTTCTAATATAGAGATGTGTTTATATTATCTCCCTGTGTAAAATTCTTTAGTAATACTCTATCAGCTATGGGCTTTTCATGATTTATCTCCAACTGTCCACAGTTTATCCATTTTTTACTTTAGTGTTTCTTGATTGCATCTAGCTGCATTATTGTGCTATCTGTGCCTTGTGCTTTCTATCCTTTCCTTACATATATACTCCATAACCCCCGCCCCCTGAAAAATTATAATTTATTTTTTTATTTATCAGTTGAGTATGCATTCTCCTGTGAGTTCCTCTCAATATTTTTGGTTAAACTTAGTTTCCAATTGAAACTTAGATATAATGGGATTATTAAATTTATCTGTTTACATGTCCTTCACTATTGTACCTGGATCACTGAGAATATGCTCTTTCTTTTTTTTTTTTTCCTATGCTAAATATATAACGAATGTGTATGGCACAATCTAAGTTTTTATTATGTATTTACTGAATTAATTTATTAACCATTTGATACAGCATGACTACATTAAATACTGCATACACTATAGGACAATATAAGTAAATGTTACAGGTGAAAGAGAAACTTGAATTAGAGCTGAGACAAACCCCAAATACTGGAGAAGCTAAATCCATTGTGAAATGTGCTCTGAAAATGCTTCAGAATTTATGCAAATTTATTATTAGAAATAATAAGATAAAACAATTTTCTGGAAGTTATACCTAGTAGGTTATTAGTGAAGGTTAAATGAAAAGAGAAGCTTAATACAAGAAGCCACAGAAGTGCCCACATAGAAGCTCGAATCCTCTACCCATGCTTAGCATGACCAATCTGCAGCAGCCAGATGTCAAATAGTTTAGCTAAGACTCATCATGGCAAACCATTATCACATGTCCATATAAATAGAAAAACTTGAGGGAAGCTCTTTGGCACTAGAATAGGAAAATTGGAGGTATGTATGTGGTTGATAATTGTGGGGCCAGGGAGGAGAAGCAGTGTTAGGAGATCAGGTTTTTGAATTAGGCTAAAAAAGAGCAAAGGTTACTTCAAGTTAGAGATTTCACACGTAAATCTCATTCTTGGATGTTTCAATTAGTAAAACACTTTATAAGACACTGTATATTAGTTAGGAATAAAATATGTATATTCCTTTACCCATACACTTTTGGTACCAAGTTGGAAGAGATAGTCAATAACACAGTAATATATGTTGTTATAATTTTGATTCCAAATAATCATTATAATAAGATTCAAATAATACCAACATAGTATGAGAAACAATAATAGAGAATGTCTAATATGGTTTTTCTAAGAACAGAACATTCATGCTGAAATCTAAGGATAAATTACCCAGATGAAAGCATGTTTGGGAGGGAGGAGTGACAGTGCAAAGAACCGATATTGTCCTAAGATGGAAATGTCTGAAGAATTGACAGAAAGTCAGTTTAGGTAGAATATTGAAAGATATGGGGTAGAGGACACTAGATGTGGATAGAAGTATTGGTAGGGATTAGTTATTCATGACCCCAGATCATAAGTCATGCCACAGCTATAAAATTCTCTTTCTCACTTTTTTCTCAGAACTTCAAATTAATGATTCTGTTCTATTTAGAAAGATATTTGACTGAATATGCTACTCAAAAAGTATATATATGAATCACCAGGACTTCTGGCTAACATGGTAACAGATGGGAAAAAGGCCAGGATTAGGGAGTAAAGTAAATAAGTATGAACTATCATTCCATAATGGATGAGGCCACTATAATCCACAAAATCTATAGGAAAAAGTAGAGAGAGGTATCCTGTGTCTGTGTTTACTTAAGATTTATTCCCTAGTCAGATATTTAGAAATATACGTATATAAATACTCACATGTCTTTAATCTTCATTTAGTTGAAATGAATTTATTGGAACTATAGTCCTTCCTTCAAGCCTAAGGATTGAACCTAAGAATTGTCTTTCAGCCCCTATTTTTCTAAATTGGAGACAGCTCCTATTCAGTTGGTTTAGTGTCTAGGCCTTGTCCAGAGCCCCAATACAGTAGAATTAAATCAAAACTCTTATAGGGCATTTAGTCTAATTACCTTAATTCACAAAAGACACTGAAACTTAAACTAATCACATCTATGAGCACCTTGGAAAGGAAAGATCAGATTAAACAGATTGACAATTTTTATAATGACTAAAATTTTCTAGGAACACAAGAAATACAAATAGAATGAAAAGCCAAGATATACTATGATAAAACCTTTTATACCTCTTTTGTTGATTAATTTCTCTGCATGTAATCATAACTATAGTTAAAACTGAACATCTCAAGTTAATGGTGCCTTTTATTACATAAAGTAATTTAATGAGTAGATGCTAAGTGATTCGCTAACACAAAAGACTTCACAAAAATAATTCTTCTACTGTTCTCAACCACTGAAGACATTTTTGTTCAAGTAATTAACATGACCCTATCCAAATATTTGGCAGATGAGTATAAGTTCTACATTATTTAATATAAACCTTTATACAGGCATTGTCTTATAGCTAAGTTTATTTCTATTCTGTTTTTCTCATCACAATGTATTTATTAAAGTGGCTTTAAATGCATATGGAAAAGCATTTTAAATATGTCATGCCAAAGCAAAAGTAGTCATTATTTAAAACAGTTTGACAATGAATAGTATAATTCTAAAAGTTTTGTGATAGTTTTAAAGTGTAGTAGAAGTACAAACGCACATATATATAAAGTATGGCTTCCTTGAGTAAGCTATAATGAACTGTCACTAAGAAATTAAACATTATGGTACAGTGAAAAACTATGTATAAACACAGCTTCAGTCTCTGCACTCTTGACTCTGAGTATTCAACACATACAGATATATTTTTAGAAATTGCTTTCTAAATTACAATAAATTCACGATATGAATTAAATACTGTTTGCAAAAAAAACGCTAATGTTTTGGGGTACATAGCAAAACAAAAAGATAGACTCTTAATACTTCTCAGTAAGAAGTTGCTTCATTCAGCTATTTAATAATTAAACAAATATGCTTTCTCAGTTCTACATTTGAGTCTTTATTTATGATATTTCTGTTACCTGCTGATTCTTTTGAGAGAATCATAGTGCCCCATATTCCTTGTCCATGTGAGTTGGAAGAGACTATTTTATTAACCCAGGTTTTATAATATTGTAGAAAACCTTATAGCTGTAATGTCTCAAATATAAACTTGGTTATCTTTATATCAAAATCTATAGCTACATTTTTTTTGATGTACCAAAAGTTGGTGTCAAACTGTGATTCTAGGAATTTCACCTCTCTATAACAAAGTTCTTTCAGTGTCTGCTATACTGAAAAAAAAAAGTTTTCTTTCTTCTTTTTTGGGTTGAAATATATACTGTGATATTAATGGAGATGTTTTCATAATGGAACAATTATAAGATTCAACTTCTATAATATGGAATAGATTTCCTGATAAGCAGGAGTGACTTCCGGTTTCACATTATCCAATATTATTTAAAATTACAGGCTGAGATTTTTTTGTTTACTATTGTAGGTGGAAATGGACTGAAAATCATAATGTAACATCTGTATATTTACTAGATTAAGCCAGACCTCTCAGAGTATAGGCTAGTATTTGGCTACTTTTTTCTTCCTATTCCAGTCAAGCAAAGAGTGAAACATTTAGTCCTCTCTTGCTTTGTCTCCAACAGATTTATTGTTTCTATAAAATAACCTAGTGAATGTTTCTTCTCTAATATTTAAGGCCCCAACATTCCAGAATCTTGATCTTCTAGGACAGCTAATTACATCTTCTTTAGAAGATATAAGTGTAAAAGTATTGCATTCTATACCTAAAATATAGTAAAATAAATGATAATTTCTGGATATTATAGTAGATATCAAATTGATTTCCTCGACTTCTATAATACTTCTTCCATCAGTATCAGGCTTTATTGTGCATATGTCAAAAATACTGCTTCTATCTCAGCTTTTCCTGCTCAAAAGGATTACTAATCCCCATTGCTTGCTGAGAATATTTAGAAGTTTTTAGTTTATCAGTCAAGGCAACTCCAGCAGTTCAATCTTAGTGAATATCAGCCTGATTTTTTACACAATCTGCACAAAAGCATATATGTGTCCGATGATATAAACCAATTCAGTACTACATGATGAATCATCAAAAAGGAGGTGTAACGAACTCTGAAAAAGTCAAGAGTTCTGCAAAGGAAATAAGTACAAATTCCCAGTTAAACAAATAGTCATAGAGATGTAAAGTACAGCATAGAAAATATAGTCATTAACTATGTATGGTGCCAGATGGATATCAGACTTATAAGAGTGATCACTTCACAAGGTCTATAAATGTATAATCACTATGTTGTACACCTGGAACTAATATAATATTATATGTCAACTATAATTAAAGAATAAAAATTTTAAAAATTACTAAATTGGTATGATAAGAAAATTCAGGAGAAAAACATTAACCAAAAAATTAGGACAAAGTCCAGGAACTAAAACTCAAAATTAGGTTGATTGGAAGTTTCAACAGGAGTGAAAAATGCATGAAGACAAAAAGAAGATTCTGTGGTCAGACAGGCCTGTTCGGAAGCTGATGATATGAACATGTCAATTCCTAGTGACAACTGAATATGACTTTGTAAGTGGCTAAATGGTAATGGAGATAAAGCTTATTTGAGTTTAAATTGTCAAGTGACTGTGAGGTGAGGATAGTGCAATGGTCCTCAGAGAAAATATAGATACTACTAACTTAGAGAGATGTGATTCAAATTCAGCGTGTTATGTGTGAGTAATAAGAATAAAATCCTAGGTGCTGAGTTCACAGAAGGAATGGGGTACAAAAGAGAAACAAGAGCTCTGTGCAATCTAATTTTGATTTTTCATCTGAATGCTCAGTTCTGTTTCAAGGTCACATCTATATCAACACTCAAGTTGTACTTAAATATGAAAATATTATAAATCACACACCTTGTTTATCCTTTTACAAAAAGTAAATTGCAGCTTGCTTTTGATTTCTCCATGGATCTTTTTTGAAATAAATTGCTATAGTTGTGACTGTTCCTTAGGAAATTCTTAAATACATACTAATCATCAGGTTCCTATATGAAAAGTGACATGAGTGATTATAATTCTTGAAACTAAGAAGACAACAAAGGATATGCTATGTGCATATATCTCTGTATGTGTATATATGTTTATCTTAGAAGAATAAACAACAAGGTTGAATTAAGTAGATTAGAGAAAAATTTACTCAAAAGAATTGAAAACATTTGTTTGTAAAGATATATGCATCTTGATGTTCATAGCAGCATTATTCATAGTGGCCATGACATGGAAGCAACTGATGTGTTGTTCTATGATAGATGATTGGATAAAGAAGATATGGTACATATATACATATATTACTCAGCCTTAAGAAAAGATGAAATACTGCCATTTGCAATAACATGGATGGACCTCGAAATAATTATGCTAAGCAATAGTCAGATAGGAAAAGTTGAGAACCATATGATTTCACTTATATGTGGGATATAAATTGGAAAGCAACAAATGAACAAGACAGATTCATGGACATGATTACCAGATGGTGAGGGGAAGAAATAGATAAATGTAAAGGGGGTCAAATAAATAATGACAGAAGGAAATTTAACTTTGGGCGATTAACATACAATGTAATATATAGATGATGTATTATAGAATTGTACATTCGAATCCTACATAATTTCATTAACCAATGTAACCCCAATAATTTAATAAAAAAATAGAGAAAATAACAAATTACTAACTCTCTATGTATTCATACATAATTTATAAATTAACTTTTGAAGAAAATTATATTCATAAATTCCAAAATAAGAATAACAGTATTCATACTAAAGATTATGAATGATTGTAGGTAAATATTCCTCTATTTTATCCCCAAAAATAAAAAAAAAAAGATAAATTAGCATACAGAAATAAATTTTAAAAAGTTGAAGTCGAGTCTAGATTTTTAAAACATTTTTGTAGGTAATATATCATGGCCTAACAATTCAGATACAAGAAGCTTGATGTAATACTGACCATTACTTCTTACCAATATTCTAGGCCCCTTGCTTAGCAGAGAATTTCTTTTTCTAGAGTTCTTGAACACTCTAGATGGTATTCAGTATATCCTTAAAATTGGATGGGGAAAATACAACTATATTTTTATTGTCTTTGTACTAAAATTTAGCATTTCTATCAATTATGTGTGCAATACTATAATATAATATACTTGGAATGTAAGATAGCAACACCTGGAATTTTGCCAACAATATAATTTACAGATATTTTTCTGAGCATATTATACTTGTTGAGGATATTTTGAAATAAATATAGGCTCATTACTTAAACATTTTAATAGTTATTAGTTACTATTATATATTTTGTTGAGTTCACATAATGACTTATTAATAAGTTAATCATGAGTTAATGATTTAGATTGAGTACCTGGAGGCAGATATTAAAAAAAATAAAAGTACAAAGTATATTGAGAGGAAAATCTATGAAGGGTAAAGAGCAGAGGGAGCAAGAGTAGGTAGTGTTAAACTGTAATGTTGACCTAAAACTTGTGAAAGGAGACAGGGAAGAAAAGAGAAATGGTAGAAAGAACCTCAGGTGGCAGTGCACCTCTATGAAAGTCTTGGCCAGACCCATGATAAGCAACAGTGCAAGGGTCATTTGTTA
>NW_011888838.1:55384-61915 GCF_000151845.1 Pteropus vampyrus
TAGATGGTATTCAGTATATCCTTAAAATTGGATGGGGAAAATACAACTATATTTTTATTGTCTTTGTACTAAAATTTAGCATTTCTATCAATTATGTGTGCAATACTATAATATAATATACTTGGAATGTAAGATAGCAACACCTGGAATTTTGCCAACAATATAATTTACAGATATTTTTCTGAGCATATTATACTTGTTGAGGATATTTTGAAATAAATATAGGCTCATTACTTAAACATTTTAATAGTTATTAGTTACTATTATATATTTTGTTGAGTTCACATAATGACTTATTAATAAGTTAATCATGAGTTAATGATTTAGATTGAGTACCTGGAGGCAGATATTAAAAAAAATAAAAGTACAAAGTATATTGAGAGGAAAATCTATGAAGGGTAAAGAGCAGAGGGAGCAAGAGTAGGTAGTGTTAAACTGTAATGTTGACCTAAAACTTGTGAAAGGAGACAGGGAAGAAAAGAGAAATGGTAGAAAGAACCTCAGGTGGCAGTGCACCTCTATGAAAGTCTTGGCCAGACCCATGATAAGCAACAGTGCAAGGGTCATTTGTTATAGGAATCCCATGTTGGGTGGGATTGTCCAGTTGTATACCTCTGCTGTGCTTAGTTACTGCCTGAGAGCAGCCCATGTAGAGACTGGTCTTGGTGTGAAAGCTGAGTAGATCCTGAAGGATGAGACAACTGGAGATTGAGAGTCAATTGTGTTCCTCACAGCAGGTTCTCTCCTGAATGGATAAATATCTGAGTGGTATACTATGATCCCTTCCACAATAAATATATTATTGATTTTCCCTATATTTTGATAGCTATATTTAAATATATTTGTTTCCTTTATAGTCCCTTCATATTGCTTTTTGTACATTTAAAAATATTCTGAGATTTCCATAGACTTTCCTAGACAACTGCCAAAGGGTACATAGTTGGAAAATAATGTCATGAAACTTGACCTTGAAAACACATAAGTGGGTCAGGTATCAAGCCAAATTTCATTTTAGGTTATCAAATTTTCCTAAACATTTACTCATGTATCAATCTATTAAATAACTCATTAAGTGGAATTGAATAATCTGCCTGAATTGTTTGGCTCAAAGAACTTCCATGAAATTCTGTCGATGTCTGCTTGTAACTGTGGCCTAAATGTCTTACAAGAACGCTTTCTGAGATTTTGGGGAAATCTGTATTAGGCTACAGGAAAAATTACTTCAAATATGAGCATTTAAAAAATATTTTCACTCTTTTAACTCTTCTATCACACCCAGTCAGCTGGAAGAAAGAAAGGGGGAAAAATGTGTTTTAAAACCTTAGGAAGAAAAAAATCTGTTTGAATTCATAACTAAATCAGATTATTGATTTTATGAGGGAAATGTAAACTTTTTTGTTTTCTGAAGTCTTGATTAATATTGCATCCAACTCAATACATATTTCACTGAGAAGATTTTATGCTTTAAACAAAGGAAAACTATTAAATCTGAGACAATAAACTTCCTTCCTATAGTTAGAAGAAAATAAAAATTTTACCAGCATCAGACATGAACTTTTCTTATCTGAAAGAATTTTTTTCCCTCTTATATTTGTCTATTCTAATCTCGATATTCCTACATTTATATTCCAAATAATTAGTTAACAGTAGGATATGCTTTCCTTTAGAGTCCTGTCTTTTGCTTATCTCTATAAATTAACACAGATTATAGCTTATCACATATAATAGGTCACTCTTTACAAAGGAATTTTACAAATCCTTTTTCTGATTGTTTTATGTGTTAACTTGACTGGGCCACAGAGTCCCCAGACATCTGGTTAAACATTTTTGAGTGTATATCTGTGAGGGTGTTTCTGGATGAGATTAACATTTGCATTGGTAGACTGAGTAAAGCAGATTCCCTTTCCAATGTGGGTGAGCCTCATCTAATCTGTCAAAGGCCTAAATTGAGCAAAAAGGTGGAGGATGGAAGATTTTTTTCTCTTTGCCTGCCTGCCTTCGAGCTAGAACATCCACCTTCTCCTGCCATTGGACTTGAATCTGGCCTAGATCTTACACCATCAGCTCTCCTGCTTCTCTGACTTTCAGACTCAGACTAGAAATATATCATTGGCTCTCCTGGATATCCTGCTTGCTGAGTGCATATCTTGGGTCTTCTCAGCCTTTGTAATCATATGAGCCAACTTCTTATAATAATTTTTTCTTCATATATAGATGATTGTAAGTGAATATATATAGTCTGTCTATCTCTTTCTTTCTGGGGTGGTGGGGGTGGGGAGGGAGGAAAGGAGAAAGTGGGGAAAGAGAGAGAGAGAGAAGGAGGGAGAGAGGGAGAGACATCCTATTGATTTTGTTTCTCTGGAGAACCCTGACTAATACCCTTTCTTTTGGTCAGTGAATGATAACATTTGGTGGAAACTTCTCCTTTTGGACTTAGTAAACAGTTCATTACATGATAGATTTGATAAAAGGCCAGGAAAGGCATAATGGTATCAAAAGTGAGGAAAGACGTCAGATTTCTCATCAGCTATGATTTACACATACACATTTTGGCCTGAGGAGTTAAAAGGACCAAAATAACTCAAAACTTGATCTTTGTTTAAAATAGATCTGTGTTTCCTGATTTACTGACCCAGCTTTCCATGGAAGAAGAAAAAAGGCTTGAGTGCCAAGAAGTTTTGTGCTAAGGAAGTGATGAATGAAATACTCAGAGGCTAGCCCTGTCACCAGCAAAATAGATTTCTCTACAAACTGTGATATTTGGAATTTGGGTTTTCTTAGGGAGAATTTGTTTGGTGAGTAGAAATTCTCATTTTCAACATCATTTCTCAGATGGTTTTTCAGGGAGAATGTACAAAATTATTTCATGGAAGTAGGAAAGTAATCATTTGACATACTATAAGATAATTGAACTGTAGAAAACACAAAGAAGAAAACATAATCTGAAAGATCTGCTTGCATGAGTATCCTTAGGGTATTTTTTCCTCAAGATTTTACAAGCATTTAAGAAAGAAGGAATAAATAATCTACAAATGATGCTCTAAATGTCTGGGAAGCTAATAATCCATTAGAATAAATACCTAAACTCTTGACTTTAGGCACAAGACTCTAGTCACAGCATAACTTTGAAACAGATTAGATGATTAATCTGTTTTTGTTTGGAATAGTCATAGTGCAGGTATTTCTAGGGAGATTTCTGGGAAAGAAGAATATTGTATATGAATATGATCTATCCTTTTATTATCTACTTATTCATTTATTAATTTATTCATCACTGTTCTAATCTCTGAAGAAATAGAGAAAGAAACAAGTATCCTGACACTGTAGAACTTATATAGTTCAGGGACACATAAACTAAAAGTAAGTAGTCGTATGAAAAAGCAAAAGAAGTAAAGGTATAGAAAGTACTATGAAGATATGTGGGTAATTAAATAAATAAAAAAATGAAATAAATTTTTAGTTTGGATGATCAAGATTGATTTAAGAGGTAAAGTTTTAGAAGAAATATGAAGGATAAAAGTTTGCCAAACATTAAAAACCTGGGCAAATTATTCTAGATAAATGAAATAGCATGGATAATTGCTAAGTAGGAAGAAAACCGTGGTATGTTTTAAGAAACAGAAAAGAGGACAGGATTGCTAGAGAACACTGAATGAGGGGGAAAATAGTAAGTGAACATGTTGGAGAGATTTGCAGACATCAGAACATTCAAGGCCTTATATAAGATTGTAAATATTTTGGATTTTTCTCTAAAAGCAATGAGAAGCCACTGAAGGATTTCAGGTAGTGGAATAACTAGAGCACGTTAATTTTAAAAGATTAATCTGATTCTGCAGGTAACCAAGGGAATTAGCATTCACTATGGTATTTAACACTGATGAGAATATCAATATGCATTTATTGAATGAACAATTTTTTAAATAAATAAATGAATTGGCATAATAGTGGATTGAGTTGGAACACTGAGCTTCCCCAGAAACAAGGTCCTAACTACATTTTGATCTTATTATTTTGTCAATAAATACCTCAAGCACTTTCTATATGCTGTACATTGAGAATTCCTCAGTAACTTAAAGATAGACCCAGGAAAGGAACGGAAATAGTTAGTTGGCCAGGAAATACTTCCAATAAATTTTATTATTCTGCTTCATTGCTACTAAAAATCATTTCAAAAGCAGACAAATAAGAACATCCCTTAACTTTTGAAGCAGTAAGAGGAACAGCTCCATGTTTCTTCCCAATCTGATGTTCATTTTCATTTTACATCACAATCTGGTAGTGCTTGAATATCAGAACCCATATAAATACAGAAACATCAAGATAAGTTGGAGCAAACATAAGAGAAGCAGTTGGATTTGAAAAATATAAGAATACAAATGTAAGTTCAGAAGAATAGAATCAATTCTCTTTGAGAAACTAAGGGTCTTCATTTTCTGTGTAAGAATTTGTAAAGCTTATCAGAATTCTACTTCTTGCATCTTATGTCAGTGTCAACTGTATGGCAAAATAGATATTTTTTTCATCATATCATAATTTGAATTTGCCAGTCTCAATAATTTATTCTCATAAATTTTCAAATTAAAAAATCAAAACAATTTATTCTCCCATTGCTTTATTTTCCAATTCATCAAATGTTTGTAAGTCCTAATTTATGCCATACAGTGTGAGTACATGGAGTAAATTAGTGAATAGCTGTACTTGCTGCCTCTTCCATCAACAGACATTATGCTCTAGGGGTTTATACATTGTAAGGCAGGTGTCCCCAACACTTGGGCTGCAAACTGGGACTGGTCCATGGCCTATTCGGCATGGGGCCACACAGCAGGAGGTGAGCGCTGGGGAGAGCCAGGAAGCTGCATTGGTATTTGCAGCCGCTCTCCAGCACTAGCATCACCGCCTCAGGTCTACCTCAGATCATCAGGCAATAGATTCTCATAGGAGCATCAGTCCCTAGTGCCAAAAAAGTTGGAGACCACTGCTGTAAGGTACATTTTCAATATAGTGCAATCAATACTGATTGATTAAAGAGTTATGCCTCTATAGAAAAATGTTTTACTCCAAACATATAGGATCAAGTTATTCTTCCCAGAACTGATATTTAAGTTTGACCCTAAAAGTCGAAGATTTAGCCAAATAAAGTGGTGATCATAATTGACATAAATAACTTACAGAAAGCTACAGTATAAGCAATAAATTTGAGAAAGCTAGAAAACCAGTGTCTCACAAGAATGGATAATTATATCTCAATAGAAAATACCATGCAGTTTGTAGTGTGGAATGGTGATAGAGTGAGGCATATGGGTAGGGGTAAAGGATAACCCAAGAGAGAAGAAACTTTAATACCATCCTGATTTCCAGGGCTCATAAACAATATTAGAATGTTTGTCCTTTGTCTAAGTGCTTTGCAAAGCCACAAAAATGTTTTAGTCAGAAGTGTCACGTAATCAAATTTAATATTTATAAGATGACTCTGGCTTTAGTGTAGAGAATTTATTAAAGAATGATAAAATGGAGACAAAAAGTATAGATGTTTAGATTTGGTTGTCTTTCTTTTGACTCTTCCAGTTAAAGAAGATAGCCTACTAAGACGAGGATATGATGCATTCAAATAAATGCAGCATGCAGTAAAAAATATTAGTTGAACAAAGCATATTTCTGGTGGGATTCCTTTTTATATACATACAATGAAAAAAGTTTCATCAGTTTTAAATCACTAAATTCTATTCAAGGCTGTATAATACATACTACTAAAATGAAATGAAGGGCAATTTGAATATTCAGAAAGCTGCTTTTCATGCTGAATTTGTAAGTTTACCATATATAATTATACGCAGATATTTTCTTTCCAAAACGTAGGTTCATTTTGAATTCTTTTCAACAAGTGAAATTATTCCTCTATATCATTCAGAAAAGAATTCACATTACAACACCATTTATCAAGAAGTAACAACAAAAAACAATTCAAATAACATGTACGGGAAAGAAAGAAAAATCACATACACTATAATCACAATAAGGTGCCAAGAAAAGATTCGATGCATATTTGTAATAGTGTATGTAAATGTTAAGGTAAGTTTTATAAAGAAACCTAAGATGTGAAAATTGTGTAAAATGTGCAAAGGATAATTCTCTTGTCTTTACTATTCAAATAATAGCTTCTGTGATTTTCCTGCACTTATGCTTATGTGAAATATACTGAAAAGAACCACTGGCTTTCTTTCATGACATTACCTTTATCTGGCCCCTGAATTTAATATTTTAGAAAACATTGCACTATGCTTTTTCTTTGGGGCTCATATCATTTGGTTTAAAAATACAATCTGATAAATAACATTTTGAAAGCAACTTTTCAGTATATGTGATGGGTCTTTTATAGTAATTGTATGCTTAACCCAGTATTTCCATTTCTAGTTTTTTTTTTTTTTTTAAGTTTATTGGGGTAACATTGGTTAGGTTTTTTCTAAAAGGAATAAAAATGTTTTATCAGTGTATGTGATGGTTTTCCCGCTCAGTTATTAATAAGAGACAAGG
>NW_011888838.1:64280-69708 GCF_000151845.1 Pteropus vampyrus
TTCTCCCTTATGAATACCTACCCCTTCTTCAGTTGTTTCAAACAGTCTTTTCTATGTCTATTACTCATAATCTCCCAGTATATTCAACATTTTAATTTTTTTTCTATTGAGATATAATTAACATATAGCATCATATTAGTTTCAGGTGTACAATATGATTCAATATAGTGAAATGGTCACCACATTGAGTCTAATTAATGTCCAGCACCATACATAGTTATAACATTTTTCCTGTGATGAGAGCCTTTATGATCTACTCTCTTAGAAACTTTCAAATATGTGGTTAAATATTATTAACTTTAGTTACTCTACATTTCATTCTTAAAATAAATTTTATTATGATTTAGAATTATAGATTCAAATCCAGAAATTCCATCAATTTAAGCAATATAAAACCCAAGAAAGAATCAGTATATTATTAGTGACAAATAAGTTGCTAACATTTGGACCTAAATTATTCCGAAACTATAGAAAGCTTATCTAACTCCATGGTTATATTGCTCTTTTTGACTTCTGAGTTCTATTGAAATAGTATACACAGAAACAACATTATTGAGAAAAGAAATAAATTTTTGTTTGAAGCAGATTACCAACATCTAATCAAATTTTTGCAGTCACCAAGTTCTCATCATATGAAACAATTCAGGCACAAATGTCATTATACTTACAACTAAAATGTATCTGCACATTTATAGATAAGATAAACAACTTGAAAATTAAATGAAATGGAAGCATGTTCCTGAAACCTAACAGTTTATTTCTTCTGAACTCTTCGACTTAAAATGACATTTCAGTATCTATCTCCCTAATATAGCTGAATTTCTAAATCACTTTGTGAACTCTGGAACAAGAGCTTGAAATATAAAAGTACATAAATTAACAAATCTTACAATCAGAAAACCAGTGTCTGGATGACACAACTTAGTCTCTGTTTTTGTTTTGTATCCCCAAGACAGTCTATGGCATAATTTTAATATAAGCTAAATTTGCTAAGTTTTCAAGCTGCGGGTTAATTGGTGTTGAGGGTGGTATGTATGAGAACATGTGAGAGAAAACCTATGTGCATTTTTAAAAACAACATTGTACATGTTGAAGTTAATTTCATATCTGTAAACATACATATGAAGCAGCCATATCCAGTTATCTGTATGTCTTTCACACATCTCTAGAAGTAAAGGCATTAACTCTGTCTTACTGTCTTTTTTACATTATTTCTAAACTGTAAGACAGGTCCCCAATCCCCAGGCCACAGACTGGTACCAGTCGATGGCCTATAATTAACTGGGCCTCACAGCAGGAGGTGAGTGGTGGGCAAGGGAGGGAAGCTTCATCTGTATTTGCAGCCGCTCCCCAGCACTAGCATCACCACCTCAGCTTCCTTCAGATCATTAAACATTAGATTCTCATAAGAGCACCAGTCCCTGGTGTCAAAAAGGTTGGAGACCACTGCTATAAGAAACTTGGAGGCATTTTGTGTCTTTTCCATCTTTGAAAACTCCATTCCACCCTATTCTTTCATTTATTCCTTCAAATCTTTTTTTTCTTTCTTCTCCTGATATTCTGATTATGCCACTTTTGCTTACAATCTTTAATATTGTCTCAGATTTCTTAGATGCATTGTTCTATATTTCTCTGTGTTTAATTTTGGACGTTGCTATTGATCTATCTTAAAGTTAACTATTTTTTTTTCCTTGTTTACATCAGGTCTACTAATGAATCTGCCAAAGATATTCTTTATTTTTGTTACTTTGGTTTTTATTTATCACCATCTTTAAAAATTCTTCCTTGTAGTTTTCAACTCTATGCTGATATTACCTATTTGTTTTTCATGTTGTTCACTTTTTTTTTCCTTTAAAACCTGTGTTGGGATCCCTAATACCACCCGAGATTTGATAATTCACTAGAAGGACTCACAGAACCTAGAAAAACTCCTGTATGCATGGTTTCTGTTTATTACAGTGAAAAATATAGATTAAAATCAGCAAAAGGAAAAGACACATCTAGGAAAAACAAGGCACAAGCTTCCTGATGTCCTCTCTCAGTGGAGTTACACAGACATGCTTAGTTCTGCAATGAAGTGTAAGAACACATAGAGTATGGCTAACCAGAGAGCTCACCCAAGCATTGATGTCCAGAGGTGTTTACTGGGATCAAATAGGCATGTAGCACCTGTGTGACTGATCTCAGTTACACAGATGCTAGCTTTCCCTAACAAAAACAAGTATTCACCATGTTAACCATCTAATCAAACTGATCAAACTCAGCACAAGGCCTTAGACATACAAAGACACTCTTATCTTTCTTGGGAATGTGCAGAGTTTGGGCAACTCAGACCTGATGGATTTTTTTTTCCTACACAGAGTATTTAACATATTATTTATAGTTATTTTAATAATACTAAGATCTGGTTCATATCTAGATCTGATGCTACTACTTTGTTCAGTCTGTGTCTGTTCTTACAACTTGGCATGCCTTGTAATTTTTGTATCTCTGGATATACCTAACTCTCCAGATTTGGGGGGTATCAGTTTGCCCTAAAAGTATAGTTCTCTGATTGGTCTAAAATGTCATTGATATTATTTTTACATATTTTTCTTGTTTTAAGGACAGAAATAACCTCCAAAATTTTTACATGTCATAAATTAAACCAGATATCTGTTCATTTACTTTTTATAGAATAAATTATAATATCAGTCCCAGGAACACAGACAGTAGCTTACATAGAATTATAAGTATAAAATAGTGGTGAAAGAAGAATTATAAATGTTGGTGAACTAGAAAAATAGATATGCAACATTGAAAACAGAATAATTACTCTCAGTATTTTTTAAAGATTGATTTAGTTGAAATAAAGCTTAGTCAGCAAATTCAAGTCAGAAAATAACAGCCTACATAATTTCAATGTTTAGAGAAGATTAAGGATTGTTTTTACTTAGCTATTAAGTTCTTCAGGAACCAACTGACACCAACAATATTTGTGTAAATGTATGAAAATCTATTTTTAAAAGTTATATTTTAACACATTATCTTTTCATTTCCACACACTGAATTTTAACATCATTGTGTTAATTCCACTTAAAAATATGGCTTAAAGAGGAGAAAACTTGTTTGTGCATCTGTACCCACAAGTCTTGAGTAGCAGAGGTGACCGTATTGTAGTATGGACCTGAAAAAGACAGTCACTTTTCAAAACTTGGATTAGACAACTTTTTTTTTTTTTCCTTTATTTTGTGAAACATCCATGTTTGTATTGGGAAGAGCATTGAGTTCCCTTGCACCTGTGGCTTCCTAGGCAAGATTAAGAATCACTGCAAAGCTCTCTCCTTAGCAAATCTTATTTTAGAGTACTCCTGAGAATGGTTAAGAACTGGGTCCTCCATAAAAGAACAATTTATTCATATGAAATAAAATGTTAGACTTGAAATTGAGATATGATAAATATATATTCTTTCGCTCTTTGTTTGAACAACCAGGTGGCTGCTGAGAAGGTCTCTGTGCCCCTTACTAAAGGTTAAGACAAGAGCTTAATGAGAAATTGTTCAATGATCATAATGCAACTGAGAAATGTTCCTTTTTTTTTTTATTTTGGCTTTTGTTTTCCATATCTTTCTATGTAGACCAAAATGTATCCTTCAAGTCTCTGAAGAGTATTGGAATAAAACTTGAGCAGATGAATTATTCATAGAGTTCAGACTTTTCACAACTCTTTCCTTTTAAGTATAATTTGTAGTCTCCTACTAATGTGCAGAATTAACATTTGTAAAATGTCAGATAACTGGGAACTTTATATCTATAATCTGCAATAGTCATTATTTTACAGGTAATGTGAGGGGTATTAGCTTACAAATTAAAAAAATATATATAAATGCAAGTAAACAAGACAAGCCAATCAATAGCATGCCCTTCTTGTATATATGGAAAGCATTAGAAATGTTGTCTTTTTGCATGTTTGAATTTCTAGCCAGAACTAAAGGTAAAGTTTAGGATCTAGACATAGCTAGAATTTTTAAATCTTACATTTTCATGTCAGAATCTGTAAGCTTTGTCTTCTAAAAAATTTCTCTATAACTGTAATTTTGAGCATTTTGGGTTTCCAAATACATTTTATCATTTTCCATGTTGTTAAAATTAAACACACAAGCAAATTATTTGTTTCTCCAAAGGGCTTGTGTTCAGAAATCACCAGATCATTTCAATTCATGGAGCCAAATATTGCAAACCCTGTTAATTATTTGGAACTGTGGTGGCCAAGCCTTTTTTTTTTTTTTCTTGCTCTTTTATTTCTTTGTTCATTAAGTTGGACTACAGAATGATCCATGTTAGATAATCAGAAATGAGTGCTATGTGTCAAAACTTGATTGGGTCCTGCAGTGGAGGGAAAGAAAAAAATCAGGGATAAGCTTCTAAAGTCATTACTTTAGAAAATCAATTATCTACTGTTAGGTAACAACAGCAAACAGCTTTCTGGAAAGATGACAGAAAAAAAGCAGTGAGAGAGGATTAATGAAGCAGTTAGTACAGTATTGATTAGGCCTCAAACTAGCAAATTTAAGTTTAGATCTTGCTGAAAAGGAGCAAAAGTCAATTTGCCCAAATAATAGTTTAATAACTATTTGATAAGAAAAACTCGAAGACATTGCATCATATTATGTGGTATAGAATCATATAAACTGATAAATCAGACACACAAGGACATATACGTATACATCAACAAAGAATATAAATGAGAAAATCCAATGGCATCATTTAATTTTATCTTGCAGATTTTTGTTTCCTCTTGATAACATGCTAATTATCAGGTAAATTAACAAGTTCTAATATTCACTTTTAGGAACTTAAAAGGTACAAGTATAAAATGATTTTCATACAGATTTTAATATAGTGAGATTTTGAGACTTATGCTAGGGAGTTTATTTCCAGGGGAGTAAAAGAAATGATAAACTTTAAAAACAGAAAATTTGATTCAGCTGAACATTTTATTCTACTTAAAAATTTTCTGTTAGTTATCCTACATTTGGAGAGTTATATATAATTAGGCTTTAAATTGATTCTTGTTAATCAAAATATCAAGAATGATGCTATTTACTAAAAAAAATTTTGATACTTCCGTAAGTTATTAAAATACTAAAACTAAAAGCAAATGATTAAAAACTTGATGTGCATGTGTCTGTTGGTGTGTGTATGTGGAGGGGTACTATTAGCAATATATGTGATAGACAAAAATCATACAATGAACATAAAATCAAAGTATATATACATACACAAATACTCAAGAAACTGATGCTCATATTATGGAGAGAGCCTAGCATTTATGTTTTGGTATACTTTTAGATAAAACTTAAATTTTTTGTCTCATGTTTTTCATTTTAATTTAAAAATGTTAAGTATAAAATGAGAATTATGATTTTAATCCATTTTGGTTTTCATA
>NW_011888838.1:69818-72009 GCF_000151845.1 Pteropus vampyrus
TTATTTTATTTATTTGTTTATTTATTTGTTTGTTTTATTTTTTACACCTACAGCACCTGGCCTTCCTAGGTGGTCTCCAATCCAAGTACTAACCAGGCCCGACCCTGCTTAGTTTCCTAGATCAGACGGAATCTGCCTTGTTGAGCGTAGTATGGCCATAGACTCCCTTTTCTTTCAAAGTTCCTTTCATTGTTTCACTTTCAAATCATATTTCCACAACATGAAGGTATAAAGAAACAAACAAGAATAATTATCAACTCTGATTGAAGGCAAATAGTTGCATTTTACATTATACTAATGGATTGATGGATAGATGTGGTATTTATTTAAAAATAATAAACTACCACTGATAGTTATGTGTCAATTTGATAAATAAATTGTATAAAACCTCTCTCTCATGCCTTTCAAGATTCTACTTTGACTTGTTTTTATTTGGGATTTCGTTGCCAATCAATAATGCTCACTCCAGCATTTTAGTTCACACATAATTGAATAAAAAAACTAAAGCTTTCTGAATAGATATACTGCAAGGAGTTAGTATTATTGTCACATTTATGTATGTAGAACTTAGAAGCAAATTGCAATTTAATATTTGAACTATTACCTCCTTATTGACAAAGTGATTAAGCTCTATATAAGCCAGAACTACGATAAATAATACCACAAACAGCTGTTTACAGATTGTTTTTCAAATAAACCATTTTGCTATATGCTCTTTATGTCTCCTAAGAGAAGAAAATGTAATTATATAATAACAAATCAAGGGATAGATAATTGTAAAGAGTATATTTCATATGTTTATAAACATATTGGCATAATTTACTGAGTTTAAATATAAAAATTCCATTTTATCTCAGCATTAAATTAATAAGATCAAAGATGTACTGTTTAAAAATTTGTTAAGTGTATTATTTAGGTAGAGTTGATGCACAATATTGTATTAGTCGCAGATGTAAAACATAGTAAATTGACATGGATATATCTTATGATGTAATCACCACAATAAGTCCAGGAAAAAAAATCATGGCAACTTCATTAAGAAATTGCAGTAGAATTATTTTTCCATGATTGATTTATTTGACTTACAAATTTACCTTACATCGAGAAGAATTGGATAAATGAAATATAGAATATAAGAAAAGAATGATAAAGTTCAATATAAGGTGGTGAAAACTCTTAGTTATCTAAAAGAAATAAACTAAAAAGATAGAATAAATTTTTAATGAAATTATAGAACAACTCGACACTTGGATCTTACTTCTGGAATAACATAACTCAGTATATTTTTAGATGTCCTTAATCCAGAACCATTACACGTTTTGAATGAGATTGCCAAGAAATCTCAAGATTTAAGTAATGCTCAGGTCTCAGTGATGAGCTATATTCTGTTTTGTTTTATTTTCCTATTCGACTGTTTGTTCACTTATTAAACATCTATGTTTTGAGCAGACTCTGCATTGAAATAGTATCTTAAGATTTTGTTATATAATTTTTAAGAGAAAAAGAAATGCTACCTAATCACCAAAATTTATAATCTCAATATGAATTTTAGACACAGGAACAAACCAATATTCCTTTACTAGTATTTATTTAGGAGGTAACCATAAAAGAATATGAAGAATTATTTTGAAACATGTCTCCCAGTCTTAAAGTATATTAATGTATTAAATAGAAAAATAAATATGAAAGTAGTAGGTTTGGATGAGAGTGTGATATAAAATGGAATTAAACATAATGAGTTCAAGGTGATGGTAACGCAATCAAACAGAGTATAAAATAGCTGAAATGAAACTTTTTGTGACATGTTATCTGTTATGGTGCTTTTCCTTTATGAAGATTGAATGCTGTATGTTAGATAAGCAAACGTTTCTTTTTTTGTTTTTTTTTTTGTTTTTTTTTTTGTTGTAGACTGGAAATTTACAAGTGTAGAACTGAAAAGATCCTTTTCAATTGAGTATATCTGTGTAATTATGTCTCTATCAAACAGAAAAAAAGTAAAACTGTTCTTGTTAACAGAGGATTGGGCCTGTGTTCCCATGTACTTAGTTTCACCACTCATTTATGCAATTCTATCTGGTTATCTGTAAAACAGGACTAAATGTATTGTTAATATAGATGGTTAGCCAAGATAATCTAATGAGTTCCCTGTATTTGCAACTATTTTCCATGTCATCAGCAACATGAATTTATA
>NW_011888838.1:74084-76288 GCF_000151845.1 Pteropus vampyrus
GGGATAGTGGGGAGTTTTAATTATTTAAGCCCTTTGGAAGAAGGGTTTTTGGTAAATTAAGAAATTTGTTTCTAAGACAAAATTTCACCCTGCTTGTTTTGAAGCCCAGGATGCTTTGATAACAATAGAAAAAAAAAACAAAAACAAAAAAAAACAAAAAAAACTCTGCCTATTTTTTTCTAAATGTGTATGCTATTATAAATACTTCTCTAAAGAAATTAAATTTAGTACCTAGAATATATTTTGTTGCTCATGGTAAAGTTGAAATCAGTTGTGATCAATTTCTGTAGAAATAATAGCTTTAGGTCAGGTGGGAACAAGACCCTCCAATGCTATAATGAAATGTATTGGTATTATGTACCAGAAATTTGGGGTAAAGATGGAGACAATAGTCAAACAGTGCTTCGGTTTATAGAATATTTTTCCCCTGAGAGTAGAGTGTGAGAAATAATTTGTATTTAACAATGTAAAGAAGAGAATAATAAGCAAGAACTATCAGAAATATAAACTCAAAAGGAAATAAATTTCTGGAAATTTTTAGGTTTAGTAGGTACAATTCTCTTTAAATTTGAGATAACTTGACATAACACAAAACAAGGGACATAATAAAAACAACTCTGGCCATATTTACATTTCTTAGGATTTAAACATAAACATGCAATAAATATGAGGGTGCGTATATTATTCTGAGTTAGTGATGTCCTTTTCAGATCAATACCCAGAAGTGGAATTGCTGGATCATATGGTAGTTTAATTATTAACTTTTTCAGAAACCTCTGTATTGTTTTCCATAGTAGCTGCACCAGTTTACATTCCCATGAAGAGCTCACAAGGGTTCTCTTCTCTGGACAACTTCACCAACACTTGTTATTTCTTGTCTTTTTGATAATAGCCATTCTAACAATGAGGTGATATCTCGTTGTAGTTTTGCTTTGCACTTTCCTGATTATAGTAATGTACATCATTTCATGTACCTGTTGGCCATGTGTAAACCGTCTTTGGGAAAATGCCTTTTCAAAATCTCTAACCACTTTCAATCTTTTTTTTTTTTTTTTTTTTTGCTATTGGCTTATATGAGTTTGTTATATATTTTTGAATATTAACATATATGCTTTGCAAATATTTTCTCCCATTTCACTTTTCTGGTGGATTCCTTTGCTTTGCAGAAGCTTTTTTTAGTGTGATGTAATCTTACTTGTTTATTTTTTATTTTTGCCTTAGCTTTTAGTGTCAAATCCAAAATGTCATCACCAAGACCAATGCCACGGAGCTTACTGATTTAATCTCCTTGCTAATGATGAATTTGTTCATGTTTTCAATGTTTCTAGGAATTCATCCTTTTTTTAGAATTATCAAATTTATTGGCATATAATTGGTCATAGTAACCACTTATGATCTTTTATATTTCTGTGATATAAGTTACAATGTTTTCTTTTAATTTCTAATTGACTTGAGTCCTCTCTCTTTTTCTCTAGGTAACTCTAGCTAAAAAATTTGTTAATTTTGTTTATCTTTTCAAAGAACCAACTCTTAATTACATTAATATTTTCCATTGTCTTTTTAGTCTTTATTTTATTTATTTCCACTCTAATTTTTGTTATTTCTTATCTTTTACTAACACTTGACTTCATTTCTTCTTTTTCTAGTTCCTAGATATGTAGTTAGGTTGTTTATTTGAGATATTTCTTGTTTTTTTCATATAGGCATTATCACACAGAATTTACTTCTTAGAAATGCTTTCACTGCAGCCCACGTGTTTTGGTATGTTGTCTTTCCATTTTCATCTGTCTCAAAGTACTTTTTAAAAATTTCTCTTTTGATTTTTTTAAATTTGTTTTTCATAAACATGTGGTATAATCTCTGCATATTAGTGAATTTTCCAGTTTTCTTCATGTAATTAATTTCTGGTTTATATCATAGTGATTAGAAAAGATTCTTGATATAATTTCAGTCTTCTTTATTAAGACTTGTTTTGTGACCTAACATGTGATCCTGGAGAATGTCCCAGGTGCACTTGAAATAGATGTTTATTCTGTTGCTTTTTGATGCAATATTCTGTATATATCTGTTAAATTCATCTGCTTTAATGTGTTAATCCAATATTTCCTTTCTGATTTTCTGTTTGGATGATGTATTCATTGATGTAAGAAGGTATTAAAATCCCTTATCATTATTGTATGATGTCTATTTCTATAGATCTGATA
>NW_011888838.1:77498-80935 GCF_000151845.1 Pteropus vampyrus
CAATATTCTGTATATATCTGTTAAATTCATCTGCTTTAATGTGTTAATCCAATATTTCCTTTCTGATTTTCTGTTTGGATGATGTATTCATTGATATAAGAAGGTATTAAAATCCCTTATCATTATTGTATGTTGTCTATTTCTATAGATCTGATAACATTTTCTTTATATATTTCTGTGCTTCTATGTTGGGTATATAAATATTTACAAATGTTACATCATCTTGTTGGATCAACCTTTCTCAATATGTATCAATAGCCATCTATATCTGTTATTATAGTCTTTGTTTTAAAATCTATTTTATCTTTATAAGTATAGCTACCACAGCATTTTTTTTTTGGTTTCCATTTTCATGAAGTATCTTTTCCACTTCTCACTTTCTGTTTGTGTGTCCTTACACATAAAGTTAGTCTCTTATAGGCAGTTTATAGATCTTATTTTTTGATCCACTATATGTCTTTTGATTGGAAAATTTGGTCATTTACGTTAAAGTCATAAATGCATAACTATTGCCATTTTTTAAATTGTTTTCTGGCTGTTTGTGATTCCTCTGTCTTCCTTTCTTCATTTTTTTTCTTCCTGGGGTTTAATAACTTTTTTTTTTAATGATATACTCAGACGACTTTCTCATTAATTTGTGTATCTACTATAGGTTTTTGCTTTGTAGTTACCATGAATCTTACATATAACAACTTATATTTATAATAGTATATTTTGAACTGTTAACAACTTAAGTTTGAATCCATTCTAAAGCTCAATATTTACTCTCCCCTTCTACACATTTTATCCTTTAATGTCACATTTTACATCTTTTTATTTTGTGTATCTCAGCTAATTATTGTAATTATAGTTAATCTTCATACTAGCTTGATAAGTGATTATGTCCTATCTTTACAGTATATTCATCTTTACCATGGAGATTTGTACTTTCATATATTTTTTTGTTCCTAATTAGTGCTCTTTTTTTTTCAACTTAAGTCTTTTTAACATTCCTTGTATGTCCGGTTTAGTGGTGATAGAAATCTTTAGTTTTTGCTTGTCTATAAAACACTTTTTATCTCTGCTTCAATTCTGAATGATAACTTTTCCAGATGTGGTATTCTTAGTTGCAAGTTTTTTTTTTTCTTTGCAAACAGACTTTTTGTCTGTCTGTCTCTCTCTCTCTCTCTCTGTCTCTCTCTTTCTCTCTCTCTTCCTTCCTTCCTTCTTTCCTTCCTTCCTTCCTTCCTTTCTCCCTCCCTCCCTCTCTCCCTCCCTCCTTCTCTCTCTCTCTCTCTCTCTCTCCTTTCTTTCCTTTCTCTCCTTTCTTTCCTTTCTCTCCTTTCTTTCCTTTCATTTCACTCCCTTCTGGCCTGTGAAGTTCCTGTTTAAAAATCTGCCAACAGTCTTATGGGAATTTCCATGCACGTAATAAGTTCTTTTTCTCTTGCTGCTTTTAAGATTCCTTGTCTTTAACTTTTGACATTTTAGTTATAATGTCTCTTGTGTGAGTCTCTTTGGGTTTATCTATGTGGGAGCTCTCTGGGCTTCCTGAATGGATAGCTGATTTTTGGTTTTTGTTTTTATTTTTTTTTCCTAGGTAAGGGGTTTCCAGTCATTATTTATTCAAATAAGTTTTCTGCCTTTTTTCTCTCTCTTCCCTTCTGGGACCACTTTAATGAAAATCAACTCCACTCGATTTTATATGATAAGTCCTTTAAGCTATCTTAACTTTTTTTCATTCTTTTTTTCTTTTTGCTGTTCTGATTGGGTGAGTTCTAATCCCTTGTCTTCATGTAACCTATGCTCTCTTAAGCTACATTTAGTGCTGTTGAGCCCCTCTAGTATATTTTTTTTCAGTTTAGTTACTGTACATTGTATTCTTCAGCTCTGTGACTATTAATTTGTAATTTCTTAATATTTTCTGTCATTCCATTAAATTGTCACTGTGTCAATTTAATCTTCTCTCAAATTTTATTCTTTATCAGAAATATTACCTTTCTCTATTTTATTAATTTTTTGATGTTTTTATCTTATTCTCGTGTTTGAAACATTTCTTCTTTATTATTTTGCTAGACTCTCTGTGTTGGTTTCCATGCAATAAGTAAAGCAGCCACCTCTCTCAGTCTTAAAATAGAAAATGAACCTTATTCTTCAACCCTGAAGTAGCACTTCAACCCTCTCTCAAATTATTTTGTTGGTCTATGCAGCCAATATTAATTTTTTAATTTTTTTAATTAGTTGACATATATTAGTTTCAGGTGTACAACACAATGATTAGACGTTCACATAACTTGTTATCACCTCGATAAGTAGTCTACACATCAGACCCCGCACATAATTATTACAATATTATTGACTATGTTCCTTAAGCTGCACTTTACATTCTATATTTTACATGAATATTTTATAACTGCAAATTTGTACTTATTAAACTCTTCGATTTTTTCACCCCTTCCCCCAAACATCCTCTGATCTGGCAACTATCAAGTTCTCTGTATCTATGAGTTTGCTTCTGTTTGTTCATTTATTGTTTTTTTGTTGTTTTTTTGTTTTGTTTTGTTTTATTTTAGATTTTATATGTAAGTAAAGTTAAATGGTATTTGTCTTTTTTATGTCTAACTTATCTCACTTAGCAAAATACCCTCTAGGTCTGTCTAGTTGTCACAAATGGCAAAATTTCATTCTTTTTATATAGCTAAGTAATATTCCATCATGTATATGTACCACTTCTTTATCCATTTGTCTGTCATTGGACATTTAAGTTGTTTTCATATCTTTGCTATTGTAAATAATACTGCAATGAACATAGTGGTGCAAATATTTTTTTGAATAGTGTTTTGGGTTTCTTCAGATAAATACTCAGAAGTAGAAATGGTGGGTCACATGGCCATTTTATTTTTAATGTTTTTGAGGAACTCCATACTGTTTTCCATAGTGGTTGTACCAATTTAGAATCCCACCAAAAGTGCATGAGAGTTCCCTTTTCTCTACATCCTAACATTTATTTGTTGATGATAGCTATTCTGACAGGTGGGAGGTCATATCTCATGGTTTTAATTTGCATTTCTCTGATGATTAGGGATATTGAGCATCATTTCATAAGTCTATTAGCTATCTATATGTCCTCTTCAGAGAAATGTCTATTTTGGTCCTGACTCCATTTTTTGATCTGGGGTGTGTGTGTGTGTGTGTGTGTGTGTGTGTGTGTGTGTGTGAGAAGTTGTATGAGTTCCTTATATATTTTGTATATTAACCTCTTATTGGATGTATCAATGGTGAATATTTTCTCCCATTTAGTGAGTTTTCTCTTTGTTATGTTGATGGTTTCCTTTGTTGTACAAAACTTTTTAGTTTGATGTGGTCCCACTTATTTTTTGTTTCCTTTGCCATAAAGACACACACACACACACACACACACACACATATATAGCTAAAAGCCATGTGAAAGATTTTAC
>NW_011888838.1:81999-87073 GCF_000151845.1 Pteropus vampyrus
TAATGTAAACATTTTAACAATGTTAATTATTCCTAACGATGAGCCCAATATATGCTTTCATTTATTTGTATATTTTACAATTTCGTTCTTTAGTGACTTATACTATTTGGAGTACAGGTCTTTTATCTCCTTGATTACATTTATTTCTAGGTATTCATTTTGATGAAACTATAATTTGGCCTATTTTATTAAGTGCTCTTTCTGACAGTTGGTTATTGGTGTATAAAAATACAAACGATTTCTGAATATTAATTTTGTATTATGCTACACTGCTGAATTTACCAGCTCTAATAGTTTTATATGTGTGTGGCATCTTGAGAGGTTATTATATATGTCATCTGCAAATAATGACAGTTTGAATTCCTCTTTTCCAATTTGGATGAATTTTATTTCATTTTTTTGTCTGGTCGCTGTGGCTAGGACTTCCAATACTATGTTGAATGAAAGTGTTGAAAGTGGAAATTCATGTCTTCTTCCTAATCTTAAAGAAAAAGATTTCAGCTTTTCACTGTTGAGTATAACCTTAGTTTTGGGTTTGTCATATATGCCCTTTATTATGTTGATGTATGTTCTCTTTATCTCCACTTTACTGAGAGTTTTTATCATAAATGAATGTTAGATTTTTGTCAAGTGCTTTTTCTACATCTATTGATATGATCATATGATTTTTTATTTTATTTTGTTTATGTGGTATATCACATTAATTGGTTTGTATATATTGAACCAACTTTGGATCCTGGGAATAAATCTCACATGATTGTGGTATATCATTTTAATGTATTACTGAATTTGGTTTGCTAATATCTTGTTGAGGATATTTTTATCTATGTTTATCGGGATTTATTGTCCCTCCCCCTTTTTTTTTACTGTAATGCCTTTGGTTTTTGTGTCAGAGTAATGTCGTCCTTGTAAAATGATCTTGAGAGCTTTCTGTCCTCATCAATTTTTAGAATAGTTTGAGAAGGCTAGGTATTAACTCTTTTTTGAATATTTGAAAGCTAACTAGTCCAAGACTTTTGTTTGTGGGAATTTTTTGATTACTGCTTTCATTTTGTTAGTAGTTATTAGTTTGTTCAGATTTTCTGTTTCTTCTTGATTCAGTCATAAATGATTATGTTTCTCAGAATTTATATCTTCTAGGTTGTCCAATTTTTGGCATATAATTGTTCATAGTCTTTTCTTATAATTATTTGTATTTCTGTGGTGTTATCATTGCTTTTCTCTCATTTCTGAAAATATTTGGGCCCTCTTATTCTTGATGAGTCTGGCTAAAGATTTATTAATTTTATCTTTCAAAGTACCACCTCTTGGTTTCAATAACATTTTTTATTATTTTGTCTTTATTTCATTTATTTCTGCTCTGGTCTTTATTATTTTCTTTGTTCTACTCACTCTGTACTTTGTTCTTTTTCTAGTTCTTTTAGGTGTTAGGTTAAATTATTTAGTGGAGATTTTTATTTTTTGAGGTAGGCCTGGATTGGTATTATTTTTTTTTCTCTTTGAACTGTATTGGCTGTGTCTCATAGAATTAGTATTTTTGCTTTTCATTTTCATTTGCTTCAAGCTACCTTTTAATTTCTTGCTTGATGCCATTGTTAATCCATTCATTGTTTAGTAGTATATTATTTACCTTGTATGTGTTTTCTTCTTGTATTTGATTTCTAAGTTCACATCATTGTGATTAGAGATGTTTGATGTAATTTCAATTTTCTTAAATTTATTGAGACTTGTTTTTTTGGCCTAACATGTGGTCTATCCTGGAAAATCTTGTGTACTTGAATCTATATTCTGCTGCTTTTGGGTGAAATGTCCTAAAATTTCAATTAAATCCATATGGTCTAAAGTATCACTGAAAGCCACTGTTTTCTTGTTTATGTTCTCTCTGGGTCATCTATCTATTGATGCCAATCTGGTGTTAAAGTCCCATGCTATGACTGCATTAGGAGTGGGATGAAGCGGCCCTTTTCTCATCTGTGAATGTGAAAGAGCTACTCAGCTACTTTTTAGGTCTTTTTCATGGAGAATTTTTTTTTCATATGTACTTGTAGATTTGGTATTTCTGTGGGAGGAGATAAGCCTATGCCCTTCCTTCATTACATTCTTAGACTGCCTTTCTCGCTTTATTTTTATTACATTTAGGACATGAACATCATAGCAGAGTTTAAATGCCAAACCAAGCACTATAAGAAAAGTGTGTCTGGAAAGCCCAAATCTCGAACATGGGAAGTAGGAAACTTCCTCCACAGCATCATAAAACTTTCATGTAAGATAATGACACTATCATGTATAAAGTGGTATTTTTTTCCTTCATACTGAGCTATACAGTTCAGTTTACAAACAATGACACACCATTTCTTGGTTCATTGTCTTAAAGCCTGTGGGGCAACACTGTGGTTAATCACTGTCTTGACTTGAAGGTAGGAAATTAAATAAGAATCTGGCTTTTATGTAGTTAAATCAGAAATGGTTCAGATTATAATACATTATTTGAATTTATTGGCCAGGCTTTTAAGTAAGTATTCTATTTTGTAATTTGCCATTCTGTTCATTTTTTGTAATTTGCCATTCATGAACTATAGACCCTTTCTTTGTTGAGTCTTGCATTTTCTGCTTGTAGTTTATATGAATAAATAAACATTTGATAGGCTCATTAGTAAATTCAATTAGATATAACTTGTGCTTTGATTAATAACAGCATGGGAGAGTTAACAATAGAAATTAAACTGGTTACATATGGACACGAATGTTGAATGGATTCAACATTATGTCGTGATCCTCAACCTATAGGAGATGAGAATAAAAAAAGAAGTTTAGAAGTTTTTAGTACTTCACAAAATGTATAATCAAGTTCTTGAGAGGTTGTTAGTTGTCCTTAGAAATTAGATATATTAGCATGAGATAGGATAGCAAGTACTTTATCATGTTATTATGTTTCCAGTCCTTGGGACATATTTTCTCATACTAAGGGCTTCAAAGTTAATTATTTAACAGTTGAATGAGTAAGGGCAGACCCAAATATTTATTTGGGGAGAAATTTCAGCTAGAAAATAAGATCTATGGTATTTTCAGCAAAGGGCTGGGAAGATAAGGATTGGGAGTCCTGCCAAATAACTTATATCAATGAGATCTTTATGGGTGAAAATCCAGAGGATTTCCAGAGTATAATGATGGGGTGCTGGGAACAGGCTATGTATGAAGATCTAGATAGGTCTACTGCTATCACAAATGTCCTACAAGGTTTAGAACTTCCAGCAAGTGGCGATATATAATAAAGTTTAGAATTAGAATTTTAATTTGCTAGAGGCTTTGTAATAGTTTCTGGAATAAGAAATGGCCATTTTGCCTCTTTCTGTCAGTGCAACTCTGTATAAGTTTTTTTTTTTTTTAATCTATAAAATCACAGTAATAAAATACTTCGTAGTAACATAAGAATTAAATAAAATACCACTTAGAAAAATTCTTAGAAAGTATAAAATATTTATTAGGAACTTCTTATTAGAGAAAGAAAGAAGAAGAAGAAAAACGAGAACAAGGCCAAGCTGGTAGTCAGTGATGATGGAATTGAATACTGGACAGATTATCATTACAATGATTACAATGATTTAGATTCAGAACCATTAAAAGGATCCAGTAATTCTGATAGAAGGTATAATCTTGGTCACAAGAGTAGGACAGAAATTTATATGTTAGAGTTGGGCCAAGAAATCAGAGCTAGAAATACTGTCAATTTTGACTTGGTTCTGAGTCATCTAAACATAAAGGCATATATGAAGGCTTCAGTATTTTTTTAAATTGGAAAGGAAAAAAAGCTGTACCAAACATCAGCTCTGGGTATTGAGGACCCCCACAGTATTCAAGCAAATTATAAAACCAGGAATAATAACTAGACTGCAAAAGACATGCATAGTTTAATCTTGACCTCCAAGAATTTTACATTCCCCACAAAGTAGCTTTGCTCCAGACAGTACTGTGAATTTTCTGTTGAGTATGCCAGTCACTGGGGTAGCCTCAGAGTTCTTAATAGAAAGTTAGAGGTTGAGGCAGGTTTTATCAACAAGAGTTAATTCCAAACACAGAGTTAATTGCTGTCATTCTGAATATCATGAATGTAGTCTGTACTCTCTAGAGAACTCCTCTGAATACCATAGCATGAACTTTTGTGATTATTTATGATGGTCCATAAAGTTTACCTTCAGTGACAAATTTGCAAGTATATCTGTATCTGATATAACCATTTCAAGAAATTTATAATCTATATTTAAAATTGTCACATGTTTTCTGTTCTTGTGTTTTGTTTAGATATAACAAAATACATCTCTTCTCAAATCTTCTGTTAGTTATACACACAAGACTACTTGCAAACACATTAAAGCAATTGACAATTTATAAACAGGAAATCAGGTAATGTCTCTATGCTGGATGCTGTTTCTACTTAACTGAGATGCAATTTGGGCCACTCATGAAAAAGTGATATTATTTCTTCTTCCATCCATCTGCTTCTTCAAGCTTCTCTGCATTCACAATCACAATTATATCACTAATAAATAAATATTTATAAGATGGTAAATCAGTGAAAATAATGTTCATGCAAGTGCCAACAGAATGGAACAAGAATAGGGGTAAAGTTTACTAAGAAATCAAAAGAGTATGTTTTTTCCTCAATACATTTCAATTGACTATTCAGAATAGAATTACAGCAGAGTATAATAGAATTATTGACTGTATGCAAAACATAATGAGCCACTTCCGTTATTTTTATTCAACTAATTTGGAAGTTCTTTATGAAGTACATGTACAAGTTATTTTAAAAAGTTGAAGAAGCAACTAATAAATGTGAAAAAGGATGCTTATATCAAAGAATATCTTTACTGTGTCAGGTAAGGAGATCAATATTAAATAGCAAGATTTTACCAATAAGAAATACTCTAAATCATTAATCATGCCTACCAACATTTTTAATAAATAAGAAGGACTTTTGAGATTAACTCAAATAGTTTGCCAGAAACTCTTGAAGAAATTATTGAAGTGCTGGGCCTTGAAATAAAAATAATTCTTACTTGGTACTTGCTATAAA
>NW_011888838.1:87123-92248 GCF_000151845.1 Pteropus vampyrus
AGTATAATAGAATTATTGACTGTATGCAAAACATAATGAGCCACTTCCGTTATTTTTATTCAACTAATTTGGAAGTTCTTTATGAAGTACATGTACAAGTTATTTTAAAAAGTTGAAGAAGCAACTAATAAATGTGAAAAAGGATGCTTATATCAAAGAATATCTTTACTGTGTCAGGTAAGGAGATCAATATTAAATAGCAAGATTTTACCAATAAGAAATACTCTAAATCATTAATCATGCCTACCAACATTTTTAATAAATAAGAAGGACTTTTGAGATTAACTCAAATAGTTTGCCAGAAACTCTTGAAGAAATTATTGAAGTGCTGGGCCTTGAAATAAAAATAATTCTTACTTGGTACTTGCTATAAAGATCACCTATTATTCTCTTACTGGAAGACAATGCAGATAAAACTTCAGAGATTATTTCATTATTTTGACTATTAATTATATTGGTTTATTTCCACATTTCTAAATCGAAGTTTTAACAGAAAATTTTCTTCAAGTGATTATGAAAAAAAATGGGTATATGTAAAATTTGATAAAAATATTTTAGGGTAAAAATCTCGATTTGCTTTAGAAATAGGCAAATTTATAATCTTTTAGCATTGCATAACTCTTCAGTCTGTGCTTCAGCAAACTTGAATATCACCATCATCAAATCTTCAAGTTTAGGGTTTGAAGCAAGGAAATTAGCCATTATCTTAGTTGCTGTTTGAAAGATAAATGTAATAACTTGTTACCAGCATCTTTCAGCAATATCTTTTACATGATAAAGTCAGCCAAACTATGCCTTGCTCTTTTACCAATAACAAATGAACATGAACAACTGTTTATAGTACAAATGTGCAACATAATGTCCATTGAAAGAATCTAGCATATTCCTAAAAAACTGTTATTCCTGTGTAACAATTTCAGATTTTTAAAAATGGTCTAACAAAGCTTTAGTAATAAAATTGTAAAATAATTACTTCAAATTTCAGATATATTCTTATATTCTACTAGTTCAATCTACACTGTTGATGATAGTGATAGATCACTAACTAACTCTCAAATACTTAGCATTTGGCCAAAATATGTATGTGGCACCCTTCTACAAGTGTGACATGTTATTAAAATCTCTCCACCTAAAGTGTCCTAAAGTATTACATCTCCCCCTCTGCTGATATATAAGATCTGTATAACTTTGGTTATCGGGATGATTTATTTATAATGGGAAAGTGGAAATGACTATACATGAAAATATCTGAAAAAGCTGGGATCCTTCTGTCCTTAATGGAAAAATATACAACATAGGCAGAACAAAAAAAGAGAAAGGTATGGGTGCTTTCTGAGATCTTAAACCAAAGGTGAATTGAAACATACACTGGCAACTTCATTGTTTTCTAAAGTACCGAAGGCTTAAAAACATGTATAATTATTTTACTACTTAGCTAGAAATTACAAAATTTATACAACGTGGCCTTGAAAAGCATCTTGATCCAAGTAATTATTTTGATCCAAGTAATTGTACATGAATAAAATTAGAACAATTAAAGTTGGATTTTTGTTCTACATCTTATCTTTCTAATATTCAGGAGGAATAGTTATAAAATTCATTAATAATTAACATCGATGATCTCTAAATACAAATGTCTGTATTTAGTGTTGGATTGAAATTTGCCTCAAATGTGATAATCTGTCGGAAACCAGCCGACCAAGTCAAACCAGGTCCCTGAATGGGGGAGCGGGGACTGAGAAAAAAGAGAAGACAGACAGGGTGCAGGAGGGAGAACAGATCTCACAACTGTCTCTTGGAGTTTATTTCTTATGCTCCTTTTTATACATAATCTGTTCCTTTGTGTATCCCAAGATAACATAATTAAAGTAACATCCTGAAGATCGAGGTACAATTGACACTTCCTTTGACACTCCCTTTGACACTCCCTTTGTCTAAACTTAATCTTCTTCCTGGAATTCCACAGAACCAGCCTTTTCCCTTTTTTATGCAAGCAGGCCTCCCGAGATAATCCATGCACTCCTTTGAATTTTGGGAGCTTTAGCTCCCTACAATAATCCCACAGAATATCAAATAGAGAAATTATATCTTTCATCCATCTGTAAACTGAATGATATTTATTGGATGTTCTAGCATGGAAAATCTGTTTGGCTTGTTACATAATTCCCAACAACAAATTAAATTATAATCAATATTTGTGAAGAATGAAGACTATTTTTCTGGAGAAAAAAATCCAATATTACTTTTATCATTTGGAAAAATTACTAATAAAACAAAATTACCAAATATTTTTATTTACAAATAGATTTTGCTCATGTTTATTTTATGTTCTATGAGTCCTTTTCTGACCTGATATCATCTGTTTTGCCAACTTTTGCTTTCTTGCCATGTATTGTTTGCACTATCTTTAATGATTGCACATACCAACACACACGTGATAGCTCTCATCTTCAGAGAATCTTTAAAAAAGCAAACCATCACTATTTTAAGACATTTTCATTATTATAATAATAACAGTAGCTGCACTATTTCAAATAAAATTAAGTAGGAAACTTAGAAATAAGTCAGAAGGAACTGGAAAAAAGAGATCTAAAACTAATTTTATGGTAGGAGTAGAGTACAGTTTTCATTTACTTTTTATATTTTTAATAATGTAACTTGGAATAAATATAGAAGCACATGGAAAGCATGTTAAGGTCTTGGAATTTTGATCTTGCACTTACTAACAGCAGGGATTTAAAATCTGGGTAGAAGAGGATGACAAATCTCCAAAGATACATAAGATCAAAGAAAGGATTTACATATATATAGATTTTGCCTATACAGTCCATTGTGTCCTAAAATGGAGTCACCTGGGTGATTTAGGTGATGGAACTAAACTTTTTAAATCTTAATTAGCAGGAATGCTGGTACTTGTGCATATGTGAAAGTGGAAGGAGTGATTCTATCAGTATCCTAGGAATAGAATTGTTAGTTATATAATTAGTATCCAAGTTATTTTCTATCTATGGGAACAGAACTATATGAATTGGAGATGATAATACTGAAAAAATTCATAATAGGTTTTTCAAAAATTATAAGATATGTAAGATATGTAGAGTATACATCTGTACTTCAGGATCATAGGCATTTTTTTCCTTGTAGTAAAGCTTGATATTAACATTCTTAATTACAAATTTCCTTGTTCTTTATTATATTTAATCTTATGTTAAATATTTTAATATATATTATTCAGTTTTTATACTCCTTAGATGGAAAACTTTCAATCCACAATCTACATACTAGCCTCTTTTTTCTCTACTTATTCATCACAGAAATTCGTACTACTATCTAACCCGTTGCTCAGGTAAAAAGATATTGTTGAGTCATTTTTGATCCCAAATTCATCTCTCCAAATCTGAAATTTTCTTTGAACTCTAATCCAGTGCTGTCCAGTTGAAACATCTGCAATGGCAAACATATCTATATTTGTACTGTCTAGAACGGTAGCCAGTAGTCTCATGTGCCTATTTAAGCTCTTAAAATGCCACTAGTGTAAATGAGGAATTTTTAGTTTTAATTAAAATTAAATTTAAATAACCACATGTGGATAGTGGTGACTATATAGGACAGTGCAGCCCTAGATATGTATAACTAACCACCTAATTTTCTTTTCTTGAATATGCTATAAGAATCTCCAATTTAATATCCAGTGTACTCAGTGTTCTTGATTTTTTAGGCCTACCCACCAACTTGGTTTCTCTCATTTTTCCTATATAAAATTTGCCATTTCCACTCTTTATGTTATTAAAATTTGATAGCACTATCACTCTATTATTTGATAATCTTTTAGTGGGTTATGTATTTTTGCTGTTTCCTTGAATATAATGTAAGAAACAAGAAGAGATCTTACTCATCTTTATCACTACTCTATGCACAGAGTGTAGAATAGTGTTATCATGTAGTAGTTCTTCATCTCATAAATAAATGAATGAATGAATGGCATGCATTTTTAAAATAAGAATCATAACACTGGATTCATTGACCAACAGTGCTGAGATTAAAGGCAAGACATTTATAGCTAGACATTAATTGTATTGGATCTGCCTTTTATGAGTAATCCTCAGGAAAACAGCTGACTTAACCTCAGAGTTCCTTCCCATATATAAATCGAGTTGTCCCTTGGTATCTGCAGGATATTGGTTCCAGGACCCCGATGGATACTAAAATCCACAGATGCACAAGTCCCTTCTGTGTCCATGGGTTCTGCATCTGCATATTAAACCAACTGCAGATAAAAAATACTTTCCATCTGTAGATACAAAATCCACAGATATGGAGGGCTGACTGTAGATTATAAAAATAGCTACTTTATAAAGTTGTTTTAGTGCCAGAATGATATGAAGCTTGTATATGGCATGTAATCAATAAATATGGGCCATAAGAATAGAAATAGTAATTACTGTTATTTCAGTTTTTACTTTGATGGATATTTTTTTTCTTACATTTTCTGAGATCTGTTCATTCATCTGCTTCATGGAGCAATTGTATGTTTTGATCTCTGTTTTTAGAATTATCAAACCTCCACAATTCTGAATATGAATTCATTCTCTAGTGCATATTTTAATTGAACTAAAATTGTGCTAAATATTAACATAGAATAAAACGCGTAATTTTCTTTCTCCTACTCACTGTTTTTGATCAGTATTTTAGAAACCTGACATTTCTCTACCTCCTAAGTTTAAAATGCCTCAAGGAATCACAATATTGGCCGTTTAAAATAAGCAATTATTGTATATGTTCGCTTTGCTGATTTCAAAATTAGACTATTGACATTATCCATTTTTCCTTAAGATTTTATCATATGTTGCGTTTTAAAACTTTGTCTCTTTGACAGATTTAACTTAAAATGGCAGGAAGACATAATGGTATCTCGATTTGATCTGAAAGTGAGTATCATGTTATTTAAATTTTTTAACCAGGATCTTTATATGCAGCACAACAGTTCCAACAGATCAAAAGTAAAATTACCCAAAATTCTAACTCACAGTATATGTTACGTTCAGAAAGTAATAAAAGGAAAATACATTGGAAGAAAAAGATACTGACTTTACCTTGGACTGAGCAGTAGAAACCTTAACTGCTG
>NW_011888838.1:92298-96055 GCF_000151845.1 Pteropus vampyrus
CCACAGATATGGAGGGCTGACTGTAGATTATAAAAATAGCTACTTTATAAAGTTGTTTTAGTGCCAGAATGATATGAAGCTTGTATATGGCATGTAATCAATAAATATGGGCCATAAGAATAGAAATAGTAATTACTGTTATTTCAGTTTTTACTTTGATGGATATTTTTTTTCTTACATTTTCTGAGATCTGTTCATTCATCTGCTTCATGGAGCAATTGTATGTTTTGATCTCTGTTTTTAGAATTATCAAACCTCCACAATTCTGAATATGAATTCATTCTCTAGTGCATATTTTAATTGAACTAAAATTGTGCTAAATATTAACATAGAATAAAACGCGTAATTTTCTTTCTCCTACTCACTGTTTTTGATCAGTATTTTAGAAACCTGACATTTCTCTACCTCCTAAGTTTAAAATGCCTCAAGGAATCACAATATTGGCCGTTTAAAATAAGCAATTATTGTATATGTTCGCTTTGCTGATTTCAAAATTAGACTATTGACATTATCCATTTTTCCTTAAGATTTTATCATATGTTGCGTTTTAAAACTTTGTCTCTTTGACAGATTTAACTTAAAATGGCAGGAAGACATAATGGTATCTCGATTTGATCTGAAAGTGAGTATCATGTTATTTAAATTTTTTAACCAGGATCTTTATATGCAGCACAACAGTTCCAACAGATCAAAAGTAAAATTACCCAAAATTCTAACTCACAGTATATGTTACGTTCAGAAAGTAATAAAAGGAAAATACATTGGAAGAAAAAGATACTGACTTTACCTTGGACTGAGCAGTAGAAACCTTAACTGCTGCGCATGTCCATTAACCATCAAATTACAGTAGCATTATCTGGCAGTTGGGTAGAATGGACTATTTGCATTAAAAATCTGTTAATTTAAAATGCAATTAAAAAATCAATAATAATACATTTAAATTCAAACAATCATCACAGTAATGCAAAAGCAATCAGTCATATTTACCAAGGCCACGTATGTAATAATCCTCCCGATCCCTATATAATTACTAGCTTTGCCTTTTGAATTATCATCAGCTCTCATGGTTTATTGCCTCATACTTGCTTAATAGGCATCTGCAATCAATAATCTTGCCACAGAGTAAAAGGCAACCAGCCAGCCAGGCCCAGGGTGTAAATGCTGCAGAAGTGATCATTACATCAGTGTGAATGACAAGGAGGTGGCTGAGCTAATGGGAGAAGCATTCAGTAAAGAGGTAATTTTGAAAAGCTGCTTACTGGAATTTAAGAGTCTTACCATAGCTGGTGGTGTCTAGCTATGGGGAACAGTGACCCTTGAAAAGACATCTTGAAATTCTTCCTGGAGGTGCTTTTACAGTGATCATCATCTCTAGCAGCTCTTTTATATCTCGCTATCAACATAACATATTTGGTTTGCCTGAAATGCTTTTTATCCAACTGGAAAAGCAAACAGTTATTTTTTCATTCACATGGTACATGATGGAGAACAGGAATTTATATGCAAATTTGAGTATTAGTGGCACTTTGATGATGAGTTTAAGGACCAATTGTAGTTGTCAAAATGTTTGAAAACCCCTATTAATGCCATTCATATGGAAAATAAAATTGAAAATCCCAATAGAGAAAATGTGTTGTATAGATAGCAACATCATATTGTTATTTTATTCAGTTTGTTGAATAATAAAGATTCCCATGTTTTTGCAAAAGGAACAATTAAAAATACCATCATCAGGGCAATGTCATTTAATTTTTAATCTTATGAATAGTAACGATGCTCATTATTGCTATTATTTAAAGTTCACCATTTATCCATAACTTAGGAGACTTTACAAATATATATATATAAACACTGCTTTGCTCCCACAGTATTTGTATTAAGTGGATAACACAGGAAATTAATCACTTAAAAACTATGATTTAAAAGTGCTAATTTATATTCTTATTTAGAAGTAAAATACAGATCCACTAAATTACATTTAAATATATTTTAGCATAGTTCAACATTGTAAAATGTTTTGCCTGTACAGTATTAGAAGATACCCCAATTCAGGGCTCATTACCCACCAGAGAAGATTGGTCTCTTACTGGCCTACATGAAAGATCTCTGGCCTGCACTAGAGCCTTCACCAAGAAGGGCTGAGTGTGATAACCTTTTCCTGTAGCCGGGAATTGGAGGGACAGGGAGTGTTGCCAAGTCTCATCACCATAAATAAAACTAAGTATACAAGTAAATTAGAGCAAGTGGTTATCATTACAGACTGCCATCAGGGCTATCAAGTCTACTGAAGGATCAAGATTTCTAGTAGTTTCTAAAATGGTGATTTCTTAGATTTCCTATCTTTATACCTTTTCATAATTCTTTATAGTGCTCACTAATATTCTATTTTAGGAACTTTGGGAGAGAAAAAAAGAAATTAATAAGACTGTAAATCTCAGGCTTGTGGAGAAGAGGAGACTAGGTCTAGGGTAGGTAAAATCCATGGAAAGGGAAATAATTCTTGGGGGTAGTCTGCTTAAAGAGATAAGGAGAGCAGAAGGAATTGTGCTGGGCTAACACTTGGATGTTGGATTAAAAAGGAGATATTCACATCTATTTTAGAAAGACAACATAGAAAAATATTTTTTCATTGCTTACAATTGGCTCCTTACATTTTCTATAAATAGGCCATCTTCATGTTAATATTTTACTGTCTTTCACTCCAAATACCCAGTACTCAATCAACTTTTCCCTTTTTATTTTTAATTTTTTAAAATTTTTTTTAAATTAGGACAATATTAGAGCCTTCTACTGTTAGGAAAATATTATAGTATGTTCTTGGACATTTTATTGTCCAAACAACTCATTAAAATATATCTAAAAGTCCATAACTACAAAGCTCTATTTGTTCATGCTGAGGTTCATGATAATACTTCTGAAAGTCTTTTAGATCTCTATGACTTTTAAAATTTTATGTTTTAATTTCATCATAAACTAGAAGAAAAGTTAATTTAAGCATAGTTAATATTATTTGTATTGTCACCTTCTAACTGGAAAGAAAAAATCTCATTGAGTATATGTGTGTCTGTGTAGCCAATTATGTTGACACTGTCATGATAATTTTCCTGAGCTAATAATAAAAGCGTTTAATTACATATTATACCTGCTATACATTCAGTCACAGTGAAGGAAAATAGCATCCTATATAGATGCTTTACATGAACAACACTTTACTAACAGTTCAAGCGTAGAAAGGTGGGAGACTTGAGATGTGACTTGTAACATAGCCACAGAAGCCTCCAGAATTAAAAGAGCTAGTGAGGAAATACTACCAGTTATGTCAGTAGTAATAATTTTAGTGTCATTCATCATATGCTGTTAATTTGAATATTTTAAGATTTTTACTCATATTTAACATATATATTTGAAGTGATATACTATACCATAAAAGCTACATGCATTAAATATATTGTTTGTACATATTCAAGTAACATAAGAAAATAGTCAACCCTAGAGGTTCATATATTACTCAGGTTTGAGAAACACTGCTATAACAATACTACTCAGCATATATTAATCCTTAATAAAACCCTAAAATTCTTCAAGAAGTAGAACCAAATTATCTTTGCAAAATTTTCTCCCACTAGAACATTTCATGAGAACTTTGGTTCTTCCAGAGTAATTGTTTTTCTAGCACATCAGGTCTATTTACCACCTTTGCATCTATGTTCACTACTTACTCCATTTACTGTTCCCATCCTCACTGACTTTCCTTGAC
>NW_011888838.1:97279-119767 GCF_000151845.1 Pteropus vampyrus
CCCATTTATTTAGATCTTTAATTTTTTTCAATGTTGTTTTTTGGTTTTCAGCATACAAATCTTATAATATTTTGTTATTAAATTTATTCTTAAGTAATTGATTGTTTTTAATGCTATTGTAAATTAGTTTACTTAATTTTGTTTCTAGATTGTTTATTTGTGTATAGAAATACAATTAACTTTTATATTTTGATCTTGTGTCCACCTTCCAGAACTCATTTACTAGCTGTGTGTGTGTGCATTTACATCTTTGTGTATACATTTTTTAGTAATTTCAATATGCAATATCATGTAACCTATGACTTAATTTTCTATTGAAAATGAGATGCATCAGTTTTCCTTGAAGTAAGCCTCAGATTGCTGCAAATCTTTAGTTCTTTTCCATAGTTTAGAAAAAAGTTGATTTTTGACAAATTTCTTTCCAATATTCTTTCCAGATGACAAGAATTATTGAGATCCTTACTTTGATATGTTCACTGACATCATTCTCAAAATATTATTATAATTGAATTTAAATTTCTTTAGTCAGGTTCCATAAATGAAATTTCCACTATTCCTTATTGCCCTGTGCCTGGCACTTTACATTTTCATATGACCTGACCTGCCTATATGAGGACTTTAAGTGTGTAGCCTTTAGGATCTGTACATGGATGCTAAATTTCTAGGTCAAATATGGGATTATTACTCTGCTAATTTGTAATCCAAAGAATTATGAAGGTGCCCACCTACTCACACCTACTAAAATGTAATACTACATTGTTCTTATATCTTTACTAATTTGAAACTTTAAAAATGCCTCCATACTTGCTTAAATTTGCATATGTTACAAGTAAGATTAGATTTCATGTTAATTTTTAATCTTTGTTTCCTCTTGTGTTAATTGGTTAATCATAGTTTTGCCTTTTCTCCCATAGTCTTTTAATTTTTGTTTTAGTTATATTCTATTGAATTTCAAGATGGAAATTACATTAGTTAAGGGTATTCATTAAATGACTGCACAAAAAAATTTTGAGAAGCTTCAAACAAAATTTTTGAAAATAATTTTTTTTAACAATGTTTAGCATTTTATAGAGGACTTTTGATTATGAAAGCAAATGTAATGCCCCAACAGTTTGTCTAGTGGGTTGCTCTCTTCCTGACCTAGTTCTTCCATTATTTAACACTCTATCCATATTTTTTTTCTTCCTATTGTTATTTACTTACTCTCTCTAGCACTTTATTCTAAGTCTGGGTTTCTACTTTCTCATGAATTCTATTGCTTTGTATTCTATTCTTCCATTTTGCATTATCCTGCAACTGTTCATTTATTCCATTTAGTTAATATTCGAACTCACCAAGAGAGATGTTTTAATTGAATAAGATTATAACAACTTATTTTTAATCCTGTCTGTTGTATAAAGCTTTCATACTTGTCCATCTCATAAGTTATTGGCCATTATAGATAGCTGGTTTGTTAATATGTCTATCCCAGCTAGTTTTTGTTAATTGCTATAGTTAAGTTGAGTTAAAAAAAATAGATAAATGTCAAATATGAGTAATAAGTAAACTGATAAGCTAAGATTGTTTTCATAAGATTGCATCTTTCATAGCACTTCTAATACTTTATTTGCTTAAGATTGTATACATGTACACACTCAAATCAATATCCCTTATATTTATATTCTTTTGGTGAATAACAAATGATCACAAACTTAGTGGTATAAAACAATGACTATTGTTACTTCACAGTGTCTGTGGGTAGAATCTGAGTATGTTGTTAGTTGAGTCCTCTGCTAAGGGTCTCACCAGTCTGAGATCAAAATGTTAGCTGAAGCTGTGATTTTATCTCATTTTTGAAGTACTCTTCCAAGCTCACTAAATGTTATTAGAATTATGTGATTTTTATATAGTTTAGTATTGAAGCCTCCATTTCCTTGCAAGCCATTGGCAAAGAATGACCCTCTCTTTGCTGCATGCCCCAAATCCCCCACCAATAAGTCCTCTTATAACATGATAGTTTACATCTCCAAGGTCACCCAAATAACTCCTATTACTCTGCTATAACAGAGTCTTATATATCATGATCATAGAAGTACCTATCCCATTACTTTTATCGAATAATGTAAGTTACCCCAGGGAGTGAATATACCTTTAAATTCACAGGGCCCACCTAAATTCAAGAGTGAGTAGTTATACAGAGCATATATATCAGGCAACAGGAATCTTGAGGGAGTATCTTAGAACTCTGCCTATCGTATCTATATTTTTCATAACTTATTTTATATTTGAGTTTAGATTATCTTTACCATGACCACAGTTACCATGTCTGACAATATAGATAACCCCATGCTTCTCTTTTAATATTTTTGTCAATTTCAGTTGACACAGAATATATTAGTTTCAGGTGTACAATATAGTGATTAGACATTTATATAACTTATGAAGTAATCCCCACAATAAGACCAGTACCCACCTGACATTATACATAGTTATTACATTATTACTGACTTTATTCTTTATGCCGTATTTTACACCCCCATGACTATTTTGTAGCTACTAATGTGTACTTCTTAATTCCTTCTCCCTTTTTTTTTTATCTGTCCCCTCAACCTCCTTCCAATCTGGCAACAATAAAAATATTCTCTGTATCTATTAGTATGTTTGTTTTGTTGTTCATTTATTTTATCCTTTAGATTCTACAAAAAAGTGAAATCATATGACATTTGCCTTTCTCTGTCTTTCTCCAGTCAGTATAATACTCTCCAGGTCTATCCATGTTGTGACAGTTGTTAAGATTTTATTCATTTTCATGGCTCAGTGATTTTCCATTGTATATATGTACCACCTCTTTATCTATTCATTCATTGATAGAAAACCAGGTCCCTTCATATTTCGGCTATTCCTTTGAAGAAGTATTTTGGATTTGTTCAGATAAATACCCAGAAGTAAAATTACTGCTTTATCTCTTGTTATAGCATTTTTCCTCCTTTATCTCTTATAGCATTTTTTTAAAGCCTATTTCATCTGATATAAGTATTGCTACACCAACTTTTTTGTTTGTTTTCATTTTCATGAAATATCTTTTCTCATCTCTTTTAATCTGTGTGTCTTTCAATCTGAAATGAGTCTCTTGTAGGCAACATATCTAAGGGTCTTATTTTCTTATCCATTCAACCATTCTATGTCCTTTAATTGGAATTTTTAATCCATTTACATTTTTTGATAAATATATAGTTGTCATTTTATTATTCATATGTTTTAGTTTTTTCTTCTCTTCTTCTTAAAGAAGTCCCTCTAACATGTCTTGTAATACTGGTTTAGTGGTGATGAATTTTCTTAGCTTTTTCTTATCTGGGAACCTCTTTATCTGTCCTTGAATCTAAATGTTAGCTTTGCTGGGTGGAGTAATCTTAGTTGTAGGTCCTGGTTTTCATTACTTTGAATATTTTATGCCAATCTCTACTGTCCTGAAAAATTTCTTTGAGAAATTAGCTGACTGTCTTATGGGAGCTCCCTTATAGATATTGCTTTTCTCTTGCTGCTTTTTAGATTCTCTTTGTCCTTAATCTTCGGCATTTTAATTATGGTGTGTCTTGGTGTGGGCCTCTTTGGGTTCATCTTGTTTAGGACTCTCTGTGCTTCCTGGGCTTGTATGTCTATTTTCTTTGCCAGGTTAGGGAAATTTTCTACCATTATTTCTTCATTATTCCCTGCTCTCTCTCTTCTCCTTCTGGTACCCCTATGATGCAAATGTTGGTATGATCTATAATATCTTATCATATTTTTTGGATTTTTCTTTCCTTGTTGCTGTTCCGATTGGATGTTTTCTGCTGCTCCATCTTTTAAATCACTGATTTGAACATCTGCTTCATCTAATCTACTATTGATTCCCTTTAATATATTCTTCATTTCTAACATTCTTTGTTTTCTATCTCTTTCTTGAAGTTCTTGCTGAGATCACTGAACAACTTTATAACCAGTGTTTTGAACTCTGCATCTGGTAGATTTCTTGTCTTCATTTTCTTTCGTTCTTTTCCTGGAGCTTTGCTCTGTTCTTTCATTTAGGACTTTTTTTTTTTTTTTTAATCACCATTTTGGCTGCCTCCCTGTGTTTGTTTCTATGTATTAGGTAGAACTACTATGTCTTCCAATCTTGGCAGGGTGGCCTTATATGATAGGTGTCCTGTAGGGACCAGTGGTGCAGTCTCCCTGGTCACCTGAGCTGGGTACCCCGTGTATGTCCTTTGTATGTGTTGTGTGTATCTCCCCATTGTAGCTGAGCCTTGGCTGCTGTTTACACAACAGTGGGAGAAACTGACCCTCAGGCTGATTGGTTGTGAAGACTGGCCATGACTATAGTGGTGGAGATGTTGTACAGGAGTTGATCCTACAGAGCAGTATTCAACTTAGCAGGGCTCTGGTCTGCCCCTTGGGGTCATTTTGAAGGTGTTGGGTTATGCTCTGGTGTGATCTGAAACTGGCCACAGGGTATAGGTTTTGGGGCCTCTTGCGAGGGATTCTTATACAGGCCAATTTAGCTGCTGCCTGTGCCCTGCCCAGGGCCAGCTGATATGAGCTACATAGTGATTTGCAGATGGTTACCACTAGTGCTGGGCTCGTGGCCACTTGGCAAATGGTACAGGGCATGCCGAGGCCTGATAGTGCTTATCTGAGGTTTGTGAACCTTTGAAAGATTTCAGGAAAGTCCAGAGCCTGAGCCAAGACAGGCCATTTATATGGAAAAGGCACTGGAAGTGACTTAGGTGAGCAGGTAAATTGAGAGGAATGGGGTATCAGGGAATCACCATGGCGTGGCAAGCAGTGTTACTAATGCTACTCTTCTTGCTTGAGCTCTGAAGCTGTTCTTTATCCTTAATTTGTTTTAAGTATCTTAATCCTGTTTAGAATGCCAAACACATTTTGTCTGACATGCTTCATCTGTCACCTAAACTAGTAGGAACTCCAAAAGAAGCTTTAAATCTGATCTGAACTGCAGCACTTAAACTCAGACTGTCAGGTCTTCTCAGGGGGAAAAATTGTGAGATAGGAGAGTTACAAAGAAAAAAAAATGAGAAATTTAATGTTAGTTTCTATCCCCTCCTTGTTGTGTTTAAAATTTTTTATGAAGTAAAACATAAATATGTATAAGTACATAAACCTAAAGCATGAGACTAAATCAATCTTCACAAAGTGAACACATAGATTTAACCACTGACTAAATCAATAAATATAATCCAGAATATATACACCCAGAAACTTCTTTTGAGCTCCATCCTATTACTGTATTATCCAGAGTTAGACACTAACCTGAATTCAAAAAACCACAGTTTATTTTATCTATCTTTTTACTTTATGTAAATGAAATAGAGTATATGCTCCTTCATGTCTGGTTTCCTACATTCAATGTTACATTTGTGAGAATCTTCCATAAAGTTGTACAGTTTGCTATTTATTATTGTTATATGAGAAAGTGCTTCCCTGAAAGAATACATTACAATCACTACTTGTTTATTTATTCTACTATTGAACATTTTTTTCTATGGCTGCTTTTAAAGAGTTTCTCTTCATGTGTGTATATATATATATTTTTGGTAATTTTAGTGATACATGACTTTTTGTCTTTCTTCCCTTTCTTCTCTCCCCCTCCTTTTTTTTTTTTTTTTTTTTGTATTTCTCTTGTTGGAGTTTGTAGAACTTGAATCTCTAAGCTGATACATATTTGTTTGTTTTTGAAAATTGCTAGCTCTATTTTTTCATATATTGTTTATACTCCACCATCTCTCCTCTCAATATAGGACTCCGATTAGATATATAGTAAACGTTTTTACTGTGTCTTGCCTTTTTTAAAATACTCTTTTCTATGTTTGTCATCATTTTTTCTCTGTATGTTTATTCTGTATATTTCTTATTAATCTGTCTTCAAATTGACAAATTCTGTCTTCTATGAAAGAGATTTCTTGCATACTTGTGTCCTTCTGTCACAGAAGTGTTCTTCACTTCCTTATTCAAAGTTTATTATTTAACTTGGCAGTTGAGCCTATGGAGAGAAGTCTCTGTTGTTTTGATTTGTCTCAGCCTTAGGCATTTGTCTTGTCCTTGTTCTTTTTGAATTTATTTACATCAGGCTTTTGCAATCAAAACCACTCTCCTAAATGGCTCTTTACAAATTCCTCCATTTACTAAATCTAGCAGTTAATTGTCAGTCTTAATCTTACTCAAAATATAAGCTGCACTGAACATAATTTAACACTCTCTTATAAAACATATTCTGCCCTGTACATGTGCATCATTTCTTTTGGTTGCTTTTTGTCTCCTTTGCAGGTCACTTTCATTTATATATTCTATTAACACATTAATATATTCTATTAACACTGGAGTTCCCCAGATTTCTGTTCTTGGTCTTTTAATCTTTATTTCTATTCTAATGTCCTGGAGTATGTCATATAATAACATGCCCTTATATGCATCAATGTACTAATGGCTCTTAAATTTATATCTCTAAGCTAGGTATTTGTCTTAGAATCTCTAGTTATAATCCTGACTGATTACTTGAAATTTTCACACAAGTGTCTAGTAAGCTTCTAAAACTTCTTTTTCAAAAATAAATTTATTAATTTCCAACCAATTCTTCTTTTCTTGCATTCTTCCCCTCGGCAACTCGCTTGTTCTATTATTTTTCTAAAAGACTTCCCTTTTCTCTCAGAAACAAATTTTATCCTCCAGTTTATGCTGTTGGACTTTTATATTCATAACAGAAATTTTTTACCATCTTCATTGCTACCACTTCTTTCAAGCCACCAATCTCTCTCATGATTTTTTCACTAGGCTCCTAATTATCTCTCTCCTCTATCCTTATGCTTCTTCTGTCTATTGTCAACACAGCAGTCAAATTAATTTTATCAAAATATAAGATTGATCATATTACTTTCCCACTTACAATCTATAGTTTCTTCTCTTAGCCTCTAAGACACTGCAGGACTTGGTTTTCATTGTTTCTCTGAGCTCATCTCCTATTCTTCTATTATTTCATACCATTTCATCTGCACTTGCCTTCTCTCAATATCTGGAAGCTGAAATTTCTTGTGTGCTCCTCTTAAGGAACTTCACACTTGATATTTCCAGATGTCAATAAGGATTAGTCCCTAACTTCCTTAAATAGCTTAACTCAAAGATTATTTTCTCAATGAAAACTTTCCTAGCTATCCTCACAAAAATTTCAGCCTCGACGTAGAGACATAATATATTCTCATATAATACTTCATACTTTTCTCCTTGCCTCTTGCCATGCTCAATTTTCTATATTACTATGTGTCTTTCCATCATAAGAACATCTTCAGTAATTAAGGTCTTCTTTATAACCACAAGTGACATGTTTTCCACTTAGTTGTTCCTGGTGGGCACCTTTCCATCCTATTTTTATTGCCATAGAAAAAAGGTAATCAAGTGTGCTATTCCAATACAATGTAAGCTAACAGTGGCACATTCTGCTCCTTACAAAGAACAAGCTTGACATTTGTAGTGATCTTTTTAATTTGAAATGATCATTTTAATTTGGAATGAATCATTAGGAAGTGCATTGTGGCCATAAATGTAGATAAGCGAAGTCCCAAACCCCATTCATCAATATGTCAATGCTGAAACTATTACTTTTATTGGAACCTGTTTGACACCTTTGTCTATCTCTCAATCAAATTTAAATTTAGAAGGGGATGATGGATGTTTAGTACCAAACCCCAAAATATAAAACTGAGAAACAGGTATTGGCAGGTATTTCCTGAGCAAAATACCATGCACTGTATTACCAAGTGGTGGGTTTTAATTTTTAGTACTTTTCTAAATATAAATCGTTATATATTTTTACTTCAATGATTTGTAGCAATTTATAGTGAGACTGGATTTTTACTACTGTAGATCAAATGTATAGACTTAGAAAATACAGTCCAAGTGTTGCCTGTTCTGGGAGTCTTGGACCTCGGTTCTTGGCATCTGGTCGACAAAGAATTGAAGGCAGATGCCCAGAAATTGATTGTATTCAAGCTAGTCTTATTAAAAGTGAAAGTATACTTTTAGAAGGGAGAATAGGCTCTCAGGAGTGGTCAGCCTTGAAGACAAAGTAAGCTCACTCTCAAAAGGGAGAGCAAGCTGCTAAAAGTGGTCAGCCACAAAGACTTCTGCCAAATGACTGTACACCCTCAGTTGGGAGAGCAGGAAGGCTCAAGGAAGAGCTGCCCCATCCACGGTGGGTTTGGGGATTTTATCAATCTAACTAAGAGGTGGATTGTGCATGATTTTAGATGGTCACTTTGTGGAAAGGTGTTCCTCCCTCCCCCGAATTAAGAAGCCCCTTTTCTTACCATGTTTGGGCTTTTTGGAACTGTCATGGTATCAGATGCATGATGGGTACGGCCTTAACTGCAATGCTAACTTATTATAATGATCGTACAATGAAGCAAAGGTGAATTCTAGGTCACACCAGGTGTCCTTCTGTGAAAGCCTGTGTTGGGGACTTACCCTACTCCCTCTGTTTTCCACTTTAGCAGGAGGTTTTAAACGACAAAACTGCTTCACTATATCAAAGCTATTGTTCAAGGCTGTTTTTCATTTTAGTGGCTCTGGGGAGGGGTCTTAATGTAATTTCTACCTCACAGGTAGGCCTCTCTAGCTTAACCTGAACTTACCCATGTGTATATATATATCTTTTAAATAAGCACTTATGGTTGAAGCAAATATTATGTTATAGGAAAAGAGAACATTTTATTACTAGTTAAAATTCATATCCAAAAATGTCTGGGACTGTATATAAGGTTTCTAGAAAATATTGAGAGAGGATTTTCTTTTCTACATTGTTTCTTATTTCCAGATCTGGGGTCTGGATTTTAACCTGCAAAGGCAGAATCTACAGAACATTCTGTTGTGAGTTTTGTCAGGCAAAAGTAAGCAGTATCAGAACAACTGCTTGAAACTCTATTCCTATATCTATGTTAATTTATAATTAGGAAGAAAATGATGAAGGACATGGAATTGGGCGCTTGTCCTTAGCCCAGTAAATCCTGCTTGTGACTTTTGCTACAACAGAGACACAGGGTGGTTTCACCAATTAAAAAAGCCATTCACTTATTTATTAAAATGTGATACATCATAAAAAAAAATATGCTGCCCTTAAAATTTAAGTCAACCCTATAATTTAAAAGATAGTGTTTTTTTCTTAGAAATTGATTTTGTCCATAAAAATCAACTACATTGCTTTCTAAAAATATCTTTCTCACTTTATATCAAAACAGGCATAGTTAACATCTTATTTCTTATTTTTTTTCTCAAAAAGAAATTTTACTTATTACCCCTCTTAAATTTCATCACTAATAAATATACCTCTTGTGGAGTTCCAGCCTCACAGATAATTGTGTATGTTAAAGAAAAAAATATATGTTACCTTTTATTTCTCTATTTTCCTAGCTAGCTGAACATTCTCTAGTTTGACCATGATATAAAGAAGCCCAAAAGACCCAGACTAGTTCTATTTCTCTTCAGTCTACAAGATTGTAGGGGATGTTATTCTTTCCTGATTATTTCCTGAGATGTCAGACATTAGCAAACCTACTCAGCTCTGCCATACTATCTAATGTTAAGAAAAGCAACCATATTACAGGAAAAAAGTTAGGTGGCTGAAGGACACTGGCTTATTTCAATATTAGCATTCAGTTCTACAAAACTTTAAAATAGATGTTTTCTAACAAGCAAAGTTTTGGTTTAAGATCTTCGTCAGGTTATTCTCTGGCACACTGAATGAATCCAAACCCATGCGTGACTATGCAGTAGGGGCAGATGAAGTGTGGAAAATATCCAAGATAACAAACTCAAAACTCTTGATTAATCACATTAGCATTAGTACTCTTTCTATTCTTCACTGTTGTTAAAGCTAATATTTTTACTCTTATATAAGGTACAATAAAACAAAGAGAGACTACTCTTTTCGTCAAGCAATCTCAATAATTAGTCAAATTCTATTAGCCAATGTATGCATCAGCTCCTCAAATAGAGACTTTTCAAGTCACCATCCTATTGTAAGCATTTTTCATACAACCCCTTCTAAATGTAGGCTACATTACTTCTTATTACCTTTCAGATTTTAAATTTCTATTTCAATCATAACCATTATTATCCTTAATGCATATTATTAAGGGGTAACTGTGTAAAGTATTATAGTCAATTGTGTCATTTGACTTCCATTTATTACAGAAAAAAAGTTGTATTTTAAGAGATCATGGGTGTTCAACTTTCTTTTATTTCACTTTCCAAGCAGTTCCACTTCACACTGTTTCTACATAGAGCTTTCTTGTTATCTCTTTATAGTATGACAATTTCTCATGTATTATAGCTCCATGGAAATGCTTCATATTTTATTCTGGCTCCTGTCATTTGCTTGACACAACATTTCTAAACCAAAAAACAGTACTACATATTAGTGTTTCTCACAGGTGATTTTTTTTGCCAATTTGGGAGAGATGGTTCATCTTTATATAAGAATATCCCTCTTATCCCTCTTTATATAAGAATATCCATCTTTATATAAGAATATCTTTATATAAGAATATCCCTCTTATTAAAAGCCTTACTATTTCTGATGCTGACCACAAAATTCCATTATATATATCTTTAAGTGAAACATCTAAAATATGTCTCCATTTTTTTTCCAAATGTCCTTTAGGAGAGTGACGTCCACCTTGGTTGCTTGAAAACTACTGCATGTGAACATAAACAAAATCACAAGACAAGTTCTAGTCTTATAATGAAGATGTACATACTCCAAAATTCATGTTACTATTTAATATACTGAAAACAACATTTCTACTAACATGTCTTAAAAAAATGCCCATCATATTTTGTAAAAAATAGATATACTGTTTGACTGGATTCTGACTGATCCAACTTCTCTAAGTTGAAAAATCTTGCTTTATATTTGCATAAAAAATAGCTAAATACTAAGATTATTTTCCCTTGAGAATCTAGATACAAGGAAATAATGGTACCAAAATTAAGAGAAATAAATCTGCAACAACTGAAAGAGTATTAAGCATATTTGATAAATTTAACATTTAGACACGTTTCAGATTTTCAAATCTAAAAATTATAAAAATTGATAGTGGAAAGGCTATGTTGAAATCACAATTTTGTTTTGTTTGGTTGGTTTTATTTAGCAAAAAAAAAGAAAAAAAAACTAACTCACAATTTGGATTTCTCCTTTCTTTTCTCTTACAATTTCTGGGTTATTTGAAAGATTATTATTTTTTTTTATTATTAATTTCAAGTATACAATACATTGGCTAGACATTTATATAGTTTGTAAAATGTTCCCCCTGATTGCTCTTTCTCTCCTCTGGCTCTACACCTAGCCATTACATTAATGCTAACTACATTCCCTATGCTGTGCTCCCCATCCCTGTGACCATCTATCAACTACTAATTTGTACTTCTTTAACCCTTCACCCCTTTCTCTCAGTCCCCCAAATTCCCTTTCCTCTGGCCATCACCAGATTGTCCTGTATATTTGTGAGTCAATTTTTGATTAGTTTGTTCTTTTTTTCCTTAGATTCTTTATAGAAGTGAAATGGTATGGTATTTGTCTTTCTCCAACTTATTTCACTCAGCTTAATAACCTCTAGGTCCATCTATGTCATTTCAAATAGTAAGATTTTATATATATTTTTAATGTATATTCTCCTTTCACTTTAGGCTATTAAGATTTTGCAAATCAATTTTGGGTACTAACAGATTAAAAGGGAAGTAAAATAATGCATAAGCCAGTTTCTTCAAATTTTCAAATAAATTCTCATTAGTAATTGTTCACATTTTTAAAATGTAAAACATGGAATACATTGTAGTAGAGAAATACACAACATGGCTGTACCATAGCACCGTATTAGCTTGTACCCAAATATATTTCTGATTCAGGAGAAAGACTGAAGACTTTTAAGTTCAATAGAATTCTGGGTCTGTATTTTGTTAGTTCTTTGTGGATACATTTTTATATCTACACTCCTATAGCCTTAACATTAAGTACTTACATGAATATTTATGGAATGAAAATATTTTAAAATCCTCTAAATTAAAAATTAAGAAATATAAAGATCAACTTCATAATTGTAACTACAATTTGTCTAACACTATTGTATCCCAAGCATTATCTACTTATTTCTTTGTTAATTTCTATTGCAGTTATTTCTATTATATTTCTTAAAGTTTCTCATTTAATTCTTATTAGAATATTTAATGGTATCTATTATGTAGGTAAATCTGTGCATTTCTAAGTTTTAAACATTATCTACTAAAAAAATGTAGCTATACAATTAACAAAATAAGCACCTAATTGTACCATTATTTGAGAAGGTTTTGAAAACACAGATTTCTTACTTATTGGCATAGTTATTTCATGTAGATAATTATGGAAATATTTTGCTTCTATGCTTTCTTTCTTCCTGTGTTGTCTCCTTGTTATGTTTCCTTTCTTCCTGTATGGTCTTCTTATTTAAATAGCCTTAAAATTTCCTGTATCATTGAAACTAAAGAAAAGAGAGGGTCTAATATTTGAGAAATTAATTTCTAATGATTTACTATAATCTATACATGGTTATTATGGATAACTTGGAAAAAAACTGATTTAAAAAAAAAATCAGGTTTTTTTTTTTAATCAGTTTTGACCTGATGGTCAAAATTACCTAATGTCATTCAGCTATAATCCCTGTGTATATGTTTCTATAAGTATGCACTTCCAGAAAAGGCCTGAATTACAAAATCAGGAACTTTTGATGGAATCTGTAGAACTTTTTTTTTAATAAAATATTTTTACATAGAGAGTTAAAGTGTTTGATATTATATTTATGTCATAGTGAACTATAATAAATATCTTATGATATTTATTAATGCATGTGAATAAAATGTTTTGAAGTTGACCTTTTGTAAAACATACATATATATACTGATTTGGATTATTTTAAAGATTATGTTGGAACTCATGCTAGAACTCAACTGAACTGTTTTGTACAGTTTAAACTTTTCTTTTTCTGACATGACCAAACATAATGTCTCAATAGCCAGCTACAGAGATTCTAAATAAAATTGTGCCTCATTACTGTAGTGAAAACTTTTAAGTACTGTGAAATTTTTATAAACTTCAAGTTTTAAAAGTAAAAAATATCATAAAATATCTCAGTAAATATTTATTCCAGTGCATACTCGATTATTAGTAGCTTTTAAAGCAATAATAAAGATTATTTCATAGTTTCTTTATAAATGTTTACACAATTTTTTTTAAAAAACCTGTGATATGTTACAGATTGTTAGTATTTCATATTTTGGTTTGAATTGGACATGAATTTAAGAATAAAGAGTATATAATTATGAAAATAACCACCAATTACACTGTCCTAATATGTTTTAATATACTAGATATGATTATTATACTGTAAGTTATTATACTGTAAATTATTCATATAATGATTTTTCTAGGTGCTCATTAACTATATTTTCTTTCTTTTGGATTAAATTTGTATTACCATAATTTTATATTAAGAGAACTTTATAAATACAAATGTCCATAATCAAACTACTTTTAAGTCTTTAACCACTTTTTTATGTCTTAGTCTCTCAATTAATTATATACATGAAATAACTCAAGCTTCTTTGTCATCCAAGCTAAATTTGTTAATTTTTATTCAACAAAAAAGTGTTTTGTTCTAGACAAAGGCTGTTGAATAAAAAGTGCATTATGAGAAAAACACATATAATGCATAGCATAATATTCCTACAAATTTACATATAAAATATTTGATTTCAGTTATCTGATTGTCTAATATATACACACATATACACACATATATTTATCTAAATAAATCATAAGCAACATTAGAAAATAAAAATAAATATTACCTAATTTTGTAGAGATAATTAATCTAAGATAAAACATTATGATTAAATAGAAACGATTCATAATTGTACTTTCATAATAATTTTACTATGGTATATCTAAAAATATACAGGTGATGAAATATAAATATTGGATGTATTTCTCATATATGTAGTTCATGTCGATTTTTAAAAAATCAATAATAGCATAATAGGAAATAAAATAACTGAGATATACTATTCCATTTTCTATTAAATTAACCATCTTTGAAAACTTAGAATAACTGATATTGGTGAAGATTTATTGAAACTGTTACTTTCCATTAGAGTTGGCATTGTAATGTGAAAGTATGTTCATAGCCTTTAACCCACTCTTCTCACTTTTGGGAACCTATTCAAAAGAAATAGTCTAAAAAGTAGTATAAAGAATATTATGATGATAATCACTATAATATCTATAATATTCTCAAATTATAAAGAATGTTATAGTGTAAACATAAAAAAGAGATTTGTTCCTTTGATGAAAACATATGTAATCAATCAAAAGTAAGAGTACAAAAACATTGTAGAAAACAGAAGTATTTATGAAAGATACTTTTTATGTATGGATTAAAAGGAATAGTATTTACAGATAATAGTCTCAGAAAATGTGAACCTACTTTATTTCTCTGAACCCTAGTGTCTTTGCTTAATTAAAATCTAATAAGATTTTTGTGAGCACAAAAAAAAGAAAAAAAAAGTTTGAAAGATAGCAGCATATATGTAAAAGTGCATATAAAGTACACAGCAAAAGATCTAATACCAAAATAAAATAAATTGCTTTTTTTAATCTATATTTTTCATTGGTAAGCTTATATCCTACACTTTTAGACAATACTTTAGATTCAAATAGGATATTGTAAACAATTTTCTGACTTAAATAATACATATAGTGTTACACTCATAGTTATATACTTCATTTGCATCAACCAAGAGAAAATAGCTCTTTAATTTTTTGATAATTGATTACATCTTCCTCATCTGTTGTATAACAGAAAATTAAATCTGCCAACAAACAATATATTAATCTTTTCAGGGTTGAGCTACCTCCATTGAATTTTAAAATGTGCTTTTTAGTAGGCAAGCAATATCTCATTATAATAAACTAGGCATTATCTAATCTGTTAGACACATAACAAGTACTTAATGTATTATGTTTAGAATAAGAGGTCATCAAACATGTCTCAGTATAGGGAAAAGATTTACAAGACCTCCGTATGTTTTTTCTCAATTTCTTGCTCATTAAACAATCTTCTAATAAAACTTGATTTTTCCAAGTACCCAAATACTGAGAAAGGAGTATGCTAAAGGATATAATGTAATGTTTAAAATATTGAAAATGTGTAGGTCCATTCATAAATATGTTAATATCCATTTTAATTTTTTAATCACATCTTATAATTTGTGGTAACATGAATCAATTCTTAAAGCCTAATAAAGTTGAAAATTCAAATCTAAAAATTTGAAAACCATAGCCTAGTCTCAATGTCAGTGTCATGTGAGTTACTTGAGGGGTTTACAGGGGAGGACATTTCGTCCTTCCACCAAATACCAGTTTTTAATATGGACAAATGATATTTTCTGACCTTTTAGGAAAAGCTGTGTAAATGAGCTTAGAGACTCCTACCTCTACCTTCTAACACCTCCAAACAGTTGGTTTGAGGAAAGCCCCAAGTCCATTAATTCACAGGTCATTGCTTCATCTTATTCACCTTCTAAGGTCAGAGAGGACATATTTTTGAAATGTCCAGATTATTCCTATTTCCTGAGATCTGATGCAAAAACTATTGTCTTCACACTCTCATCCTCAGATTACGTCTTTAGAACCAAAGGACTTAGACAAAAGTAAACATGATTTGTCAGGAGAGATTTTTTCATTAATTATTAATAAAATTCTGCCTGACTGTTTAATGCGTGTACTGATGACGGCTGCTCTATTTAAGATATGGTCAAACAATATAAATCAGAAATCAATATAGAAAAGCCCATCACCAATCTCAAGTTTTGATGTCCACACTGAATTTTAGTAAATCTAAACAAAGATTTGATGTTTATATTGCTTCCTTTCTTCACCTGTTAAAATATTACAGGATAACAGGGTATTTTTCCATTTTGATGACCAATTCTTCTCTACCTTTCAATCAGTATTATTTGTGGTTACTTTATATAAAGGTCCATTCATATTAGATTTCATAGCATGTATAAAGCTATATGCATTTTAAATATTTGTAGAGTCAGATTCTAAAATAAAATGTTCAAGAAGCTGAAGCAATTCTTACAGTAGATTTTAGCTGAAAAAAATCGCTACAAAATTCTGTTTTTAGGATAAAAGAATCTTAAATTTTTGGAGATATCAACTAAATTGAATGTACTGAATAGCTTAAGAGATTAATATGGTAGGTTTATAAAAAATACCTACACTTCTTTTCAATTAAGTAAACATGTTGATTCATTTAAACGGCACAATATTTTCACAATTTTTCAAGCTGTTGCTTATTTATATATTTTAAATATTTATTTAAAAGATTTTAGTATACATAAATCCAAAACATTAATAAAATTACTACAATAAAATTTAACTTATTTTTTCACATGTCATCCATTAGGATTTCTATTCATAACACTTCTCAAGGAATCTTCAGTTTTCTTCTAGAATTTTATCTAAGTACAATTTGAATTTGTCTTATATGGGAGCAGAGTATTTCAAAGTCATCAAATTATTACACTCATAAAATGAAGGACCATGAAGGTACATCTCAGAATATTTAAGTCAATTTCAGTAAGTGAATGAATTAATAAAGAAACCAACATATCAGTCATAAAGGTAAAGAGAAAAGAAATGCAGTAATCTAATTAATAATCCAGCTCAAATATTTATCATTAGAAATGAAATGAAAAATTACTGGCTCTGGGTTGAATCCAGGCACTTTTTATAATTTGACAATTTTATTAGTACATTAAAGCAATCATTATTTACTGTAAACCAATTTTTATACATATCTATAGTAAGCTTCTTAATTCCAATGCAGATAGTGTATGTGTGTACTCTGTTGGACAACCTTCAGATCTGCATTAGCTAATTATTTTATAGTCTAGGCAGTGCTTTCCTGAACAAATCATCGAGATGTACGATATTATGTATCAACCCAGAAATAACACAGAATAAAATCTTTTGAAATTATGGAAGTAGAACTGTATGAAGGCATAGAAATTGAAATCGCTTTGTCTATTTTGGGAGAACGTAGGCATTTGATTTTATGTTAGTGAATTAAATATATTTTCAAAATAAAGAAGGAAAGAATGAAGCCAAAGTAAAGATTGTTCACAAAGCTGAAAGAGTATTATTATATTACATTTAGATTTGAAAACCCAGACTAAAAGACTTTTTATTTTTTTATAAAATTTTGCCTTTTTCTAATATTTATTTGGTAATTTTAAGATCTACAAGTAAAAATCCATTATCTTACAATATGTAATATATATATATACATATTTGCACATAAATATGTATGAATATATGTACATATAATGGAGAATATAGATTTTTTTTTTAGAAAGACAATTATTTTATATTTGTCTTTTATTTTCCTTTTTTAGTATTTTTCTCTACTTTTTCTTCTTCCAAACCTACCAGGCACTGTCCCCTACCCTCTGGCTGTCTAACTTAACTTTTTATGAATATGTCCAGATTTTTTTCATGCTCATGTATTCATATTAAAATAATTTAGACATACACTCACATGTCAACTTACATTTTTTTGTTTTCTGTATTTTCTTTTGTTTCTTCATTTAACAATATCCCTGAAAATTATGCAAAACCACAGTTATACCATCAGTATATTTTTGTCTCCATAACATACTTCCCAGGCATCAGTGCTGGAAAGAGACCTGGTGACATCTAGTTCTAAAAATGAGCTGAGATTATGTCCCAGGGAGACAAAGCACTATGGAAGACTGAGGCACTGCAGATCTTAAAAGACCTGTGCACAAAGTCACTGGATCACAAACTCACTTGCTCTAAGCTCCAGCAAAGGTACAGCAGATTGAAAATTACCAGGGACATACGAGGAGGCACTAAATTAACAAAACTCAGGTTAATGGGCTAGAGGGGAATGGGTTACACCAGATCTCTCTGAAGATAGAAGTGTTAGCAGGTGCAGGCATGCAGCAAATCTCTGTTCTCTATTAACCTGGCTAACACTGTTTTCCCTGCCCTGGTTATTCCCTGAAAACTCATTTGACCAACTCATGTTCCTGGCCAGAGCTCCTTCCAACATCTTTTCCACACAAGCAGCCCACATCAGCTCACTCAGTAAACTTTCATAAAATCTCCCAAAGGTCCACAAACCCTAAAGAAAATGGCAGCTGGACTTGGCATGTCTCGTACCTCTTTCTAAGTGGCTTCAAGCCAGCACAAGCAGCAACCAGTTTCAACTTGCATTGTAACTCCCATTAGATGGCCCCCAAAACTGGCATGACCTGTGACCAGTGCTGGCTTAAAACCTAACTTCAACAAAGCAAGCCACTAGCCTGGTACAAGTAGTGGCTGGCCTCCAGTTTACATCATGGTGTCCACTAAAGAGTCTCAAGCTCAGCACTACTGGCAGGTGGCGTCAGTTGGCAGTGTAGCCTCTTCCTAGTGGGAGTCAATCCAACTCATTGACATGCCAACAGCAATCAAGGCTCAACTATAAGAGGACAGCACATGCAACAAACACAAGGGCCACCCATGGAGCACCTGGCTTAGCTGAACAGAGACACTGTACCACTGGGCCTTTCAGGACAGTTATGACATAAGGTCACTCTGCTAAGAGTAGGAGACATAGAAAATCCACCTAATAGAGATAAGTGCAGAGGTTCAACCAAAATGAGGAGACAAGAAAACATATCCCAAATGAAAGGACAGGACAGAACTCCAGAAAAAGAATTAAATAAAATGGAGATAAGCAGTCTACAAGAAACAATTCAAAACAGTGGTTATAAAGATGCTCAATGAAATTAGGATAATAAATGAACTGAGTGAAAACCTCAACGAAGAGATAGAAATTATAAAAAAAAAACAGTAAAAAATGAAGAATAATTGAAATAAAGAATACAATATAGGCTATCAACATCAAATAAGATGAAGCAGAGGATAAAATCAGTGATCTGGGAGACAAGATAGTGGAAAACACCCAATTAGAACTGAAAAAAAAAAAAAACATAAAAAATAAGAATAGTTTAAGGAACTTCTGGGACATATCAAGCATACTAACATTTGTACCATCGATGTAAATACAAAAAAGGAAAATATATTGAAAACTTTTTCGAGGAAATCATGATTGAAAACTTCCCTAACCTGGTGAAGGAAATAGACATAAGAGCCCAAGAAGCACAGAATTCCAAACGAGATGAACCCAAAGAGGCCCATACCAAGACACATTATAATTAAAACACTAAAGGTTAAAGACGACAAAGAGAATCTTAAAAGCAGCAAGAGAAAAGCAGTTAGTTATAAACAAGGGAGCTCTATCAGCTGATTTCTCAATGGAAACTTTATAGGACAAAAGAGATAGGGTTGAAATATTTAAAGTGATGAAAAGTAAAGACCTATAGCTAAAATTATTATATTCTGCAAGGCTATCATTTAGAATCAGTGTGGAGATAGTGTTGCCCAGTCCACACTACACAAAACGATCTACAAATTCAATGCAATCCCTGCCAAAGACCAATGGCATCTTTCACATAAATAATTCTAAAATTTATTTTAACCACTGAAGACCCTAAAGAGCAAAAGCAATATTGAGAAAGAAGAACAAAGTTGGAGATTTCATTCTACCTCATATCCAACTATACTACAAGGCTGTAGTAATCAAAGTAGCACAGTACTGGCATAAAAACAGACACATAAATTAATAGAACACAATAGAGATCCAAGGAATAAATCCACATCTATTTGGTCAGTTGATCTATGACAAAGGAGGTAGGAATATACAAAGGGTAAAAGACAGTCTTTTCAATAATTGTATTGGAAGAACTGCACAGACACATGCAAAAGAACAAAACTAGATGATTTTCTTATGCTGTATACAAGAATAAACTCAAAATGGATTAAAAACTTAAATGTAAGACCTGAGACCATAAAGTTCCTAAAGAAAACAGACAATAAACTCTATGACATGGTTTCTAAATATATATATATATATATATATTTGGATATGTCTCCTCAGTCAAGAGAAATAAAAGAAAAAATAAACAAATGGGACTATGTCAAACTAGAGTTTTTAATAGCAAAGGAAACCAATAAAACAAAAAGACAACATACTGAATGGGAGAGGATATTTGCCAATGATTTATCAGATAAGAGGTTAACATCTAAAATACATAAGGAACTTATATAACTTAACACCAAAAACAAAATCTAATGAAAAAATGTGCAGAGGACCTCAATAAACATTTCTCCAAAGAAGGCATATAGATGGCCAATAGACATGAAAAGATAGATACTCAACAGCACTAATCATCAGAGAAATGCAAAATAAAATCATAATATCACCTCATTCCTGTCAGAATGGCCACTATCAATAAATCAACAAACAGTAAGTGTTGGCAAGGGTGTAGAGCTAAGGGGATCTTTGTCCATTGTTGGTGGGACTTCAAATTGGTGCAGCTATTATAGAAAACAGTATGGAGTTTCCTCAGAAAACTTAAAGTAGAACTACCTTATGAGCCAGCAATTTCACTTTGGGGTATTTATCCTTAGAAATCCAAAACACTAATTCGAAAAGACCCATGCACTTCTATGTTTACTGCAGCATTGTCTACAATAGCCAAAATATTGGAAGCAACCTCTGTCTATTGATAGATGATTAGATGAAGAGGATGTGATATAAATATATTGGAATATTACTTATCCATAAAAAATAAAATCTTGCCATTTGTGACAACATGAATGAACCAGAGGTATTATGCTAAGTAAAATAAGTCAAAGACAAATATCATATTATTTCACTTATGTGTATAATCTACAAAACAAAATAAAACAAATCGAACTCATAAATACAGAGAAAAATTGATGGTTGCCAGATGGGAAGGCATTTGGTGAATGGGTAAAAAAAAAAAAAAAAAGGAAAGAAGAAGTACAAATTAGAGGTTATAAAAATAGTCACAGGGGTGTAAAGTACAGCACAGAGAATATAGTCAGTAATATTGTAAACACTATGTATGGTGTCAGATGGGTAGTAGACTTATCAGAGTGATCACTTTATAAGTTATATAAATGTCTCCTCATTTCGTTGTATACCCGAAACTAATAATATTGTATGTCACCTGTACATACAATAGATAACTAAAAAATAAATATGTATATATTCGCAGTTATTTAACCAACTATTCTAAAATTGCAAATTTGAAAGCGCTTTCTATAGTCAGCAATGAGCTGATTGAGAAGGGAAGGTTTCGGTGGTGAGATGCCCAGTTGGACAAATGCACTAGAGGCCAACATGAGAATGAAACTGCAGGCACCAACTTTATTGTGGGGAGCACACTTCTGTTTCAGGGAGTGCAGTTCTATTGCTGTGAGTATGCTTCTGCTTCTGTTCTTCTTCTGCTCCCCTTTTTTTGTGCTACCCTTCTGCTTTCCAGGGGCAGCATGGCTCCACATACATCAGAGTACAATAGTGGCATTCAGCCACACATTCATGATACCAAAAAACGGAATTATGTTTACATATTTTAGGTACAGGCACCCTACTACACTAATGTAACATTCTAAATCCAGGGTCCTATTCCTAGCTGCGAGCCTGGATCATAGTCAGACTTGGGACCAGCCAGGCTTGGGACCCACATATATCATAAATACAATTTTTCAGTTTTTGTTTCTACTTAGTTTTTTGATTATTTTTCTAACTTTCTAAAGCTAAATAATTAAGGTATATAAAGTTAAATATTTCCCTGAATCCACTTTATTGGAGATTTTTTTTTGAGGGGAACAGGGGTGAATTATTTTTATTGCTTTCTAAATGGTCTTAGTTTCCCATCTGTGTCCTTCAGTTTTGTTATACAAATATTATCTGAAAATATATTTATTAATTTTCACAAATTGTGTCAATACTTTTGATACATTTAGATTTGGATCAGAAAACAGCCAATAAAATAACTACTTTTGGAATTTGAAATATTTCATGATTTCTGTTTCTGCATGCCAGCACACAATATTTTAATTTTTTTTACTACATGTATTTAAATAGTTGTGACATAGAATATATAGATAAGTATTACTCAATTATTTAATACTCTTAAACTTTCTCTAAAAACATGTTTAACATGTTATTGTATTTCTATTTAGTTTTATTTTGTACATTTTTTTTGCAAAATGAGCTTTCTGGTTTTGTATAACGTCACTTATTTAGCGTCTCAATTTTAACATTAATTGCAACTTATTGCTATAAAAATTACAATCTGCTTCCTATTCTTGCATTTTCTTGGCAAATCTTTAATTCCTTCTTTTTTCCCCAAATTTTATTCTTGCAAACTGAATCTAGTTGCTTTGTTTTTAATGCTTTTATTTTTCTTTTAATATAAGCTGTTATT
>NW_011888838.1:120277-123242 GCF_000151845.1 Pteropus vampyrus
ATGAAGAGCCACTTAGATTTAAGTTGCAAATCTCTTTATTTGCTTTAGGATTTTTATAGTTTTCTACTATTTGTGTTATAAAAAAAAAAAAAAAATTCTTGTGTTTTGTCATCCAGTCCACTTAAAGATGTAAAACAAACTAAAAAATATCCTTTGATGTTCACATTTTTTTAGGTCCAGAAAAATCTGTAAATTTCAGTTCAATGTCAATATACACTTTCAGGCATGTTAAAAGACAAGAAAACTCTAAATCACATATTATATTCTTTGAAAAAGAATTAGAAGATTGTTGTACTTTAACTCTATCAAGTGGCCTGCCAAGTGAAATAAGTAAGGGGACAATAAAAACAAATATAAAGAGGGACAGAATAGAAAAAATATCAGAAACCATATTAAATTCCTATCAAAAATTTTTTAAATCTAAGATTTAATAAGAAAACACATTTTTGTTCACTTTGGTTAACTAGTCTTCTAAAAGTAGACTATTAATAGAAAAAGGAATGTTGCATTATATGATAAAATAAATTATAATGAAAGGCAAATATAACAACTTATAATTATATGAAGACTATGAAGAAAATGCAAATGTTCATATAAGCAAAGCACAAAACATGCATTCTAAGCTTGATTTTTGAAATATTAATAAAGTAATTTGTCAATCCAATTGGAAATATATATATTATATATATATGGAGTACACATATAGGTATATGCGTAATATATGTGTGTACATATATGTATCTGAATTATAGAGAATTTTTGAAAATCATACACTTGAAATACTAAACTCTGTACTTTAGTCATATTTATGTTCTAAATGGTCAACCAAAGCTTTCATTAGAATAATTTATAATTTAAAACTAAATAATTTTAATGGATTAATCAAATTGCAAACTCAATTTGAAAGAAAATTTAAAATATAAACATTAAATTGAGTTTTTCTTTTATGAAAAATGTTAATGTGGAATTTTATTCTGGAGTAATATTTTGTCAGGTTTTCACTGAATTTTTTACTCATTCATAAATGTTTGACAGCTTCTGACAAAACCAATGTGAAATCATTTAAATTATCTGGCTGACATAATTTTTTAAGTATGAGTCAATTAGTCATTTTTTTCATTGATGTGATTCTCATTCATTTTGCAATTAAGTTTTATTCTCAAATGCTCCATTGAATCTTGTAGATCAATTGATTACTCATCGCTGTAAAAATACATCTCAATTTGATTTTTTTCTAGTAATTATTTAGTTACTTAATTTTTAAAAATATAAATTTCACTGATCTAGGTATATTTCTGGGTATTTCAAATCTTTTTGCATTAGTTCTTATCATGATCATAATAGCATTCGTGAGTATACATGTGTGTATACATATTTAACAAACATTTAAAAACCTACAAACATATATTCATACAGAAACTATGAATAGATCTATACTCATATAAAGAATATAAATACATTCTTGTTGATATTCCCTTTATATTCTCTCATATTCTCAAATATAGTTTTAGAAAAACTATTAATTTACAAATTATTCCCTTCAAAAGAATTTTGGAATCCCTCAAAATAATAAAGTCTCATTTATGGTTAGAATCCATGAACCATCAGTTTTACTAAAAAGTGAAAAGCCAATAGGATAAAGAAAACAAAAAAAAAGTATGAAAGCAACAACAAAAACACAAAAACTAGAAAACAAAAAAAAATAAAGTTAAAAATACAAACATACACTCCTATCTTTTGTCACATTAAATGCCAGACCACAACAGAGAATTCTCTAAATTATGAAAACATCAAATGAGTGAAATTACCATAAATGGTGATAAAAATAGTATAAAGTGAAAGGTTAAAAACGAATCCAGAAAACTGGAGTAATTGACCACAAAATTTCCCCAAAAGATGCGAAAATTTAGAAATAGATCAATATTTATATAAAATTATAGAATATAATCACATAGCATAGTGATTTAAAATGTGCATCTGAGGTCAACTTCCTCGTTGAGAATTGGTTTCTGTCACCTACCAACTATAAAAGTTTTAAAATTAATATCCTTTTGCCTCATAATTGTAATATACCACACATCTATTGATACTTTTGGGCATATCTAGCTTATAACACATCTTAATACTAAATAAGAATTTTATATAAGTTAGCCATTAACCTGGCAACTTAATAGAAGTTGAGTATTTGCAGCTTTTATAATAATCTTCATGTGCAAACAAGAATAAATGTAGCTGAAAATTAGTAGAAAGAAAAAATATCAGCAGAAATAACATAAAAACAGAAAAAATAATCACTGAAAGTAAGAGCTGATTCTTTGAAAAGAAAACAAAATTGACAAATCATGAAAAATAAATCTGAACATATTGATTACTAATAAGGTGATTAAATCCATTATCAAAAACTTCCTGAGACATCAGCATTATCGTGACATGAGTTGTTCCTTTTTATCTCTTCAATTTAAAATGAATTTGACATCCATAACCAAACAATAGTACCTCTGCACACCAGAAAACCCAGAAGATCCATCAATCTGTGTGTCCAATCTGTGTGCCTTAGATGAGGGTACTGAATCAAGGGAGCAGCAGAATACACATTCTTCTCAAGTGCACAGGAAGCATTCTCCAGGATAGATCATTTGGGAGGACACACACAAAAATACCAGCAAATTTAAGAGATTGAAATAATTATACTGTGTTCTCTGACCACACTGATGTGAAACTAGGAATCAACAAGCGGAAAGTAAGGAGATCTAAAAATACATGGACTAACACATTTCTAAACAACAATTGGGTCAAAGAATCCAAAAGAGAAATTATCTCAAGTCAAATTTAAATAGAAATATAACATATCAAATACTGTAGGATGCAACCAAAGCAATTCTGAGAAGTTTATAGCAATAAACATATATTTTAAGAAATTAGAAAGCTCTCAAATAAACAACCTAACTTTACACATGAAGAACTA
>NW_011888838.1:124587-126980 GCF_000151845.1 Pteropus vampyrus
TGAAAAAATGCTCAACATCACTACCCATCAGAGAAATGCAAATAAAACCACAGTGAAATATCGCCTCACACCTGTTAGAATGGCTCTTATCAAAGATAGTGTTGGCAAAAATGTGGAGAAAAACAAAAACTGTGTATTGTTGGTAGAAATGCAAATTAGTGCAATCACTATGAAAAACAGAATGAAGTTTCCTAAAAATATTAATAATAGAACTACCATATGACCCAATAATTTCTTTTTTGGCTATTTATTCAAAAAGAATGAAAATTTTAACAGAAAAAGATATATGTTCATTGCGGCATTATTTACAATAGCCAAGATATGGAAGTAACTTAAATGTTCATTGATATGATATATATAGTTAATGGACTATTATTAAGCCATAAAAAAGAATAAAATTTTACCATTGTGACAACATAGATGGATCTTGAGGCCATTATGCTAAGTAAAATAAGTCAGACAGAAAAATACTAATACCGTATGACTTCACTTATATGTGGAATCTAAACAACACTAAACACGCAACAACAAAACAAACAAAAAAAATGAACTCATGGATGCAGAGAACAGATTGGTGGTCAGTGGAAGTGGAAGGGTGAGGAAATGGAGATGAGGGGGGAATAAAATTGGCGAAGCAAGTTAAAAAGTACAAAATTCCAGTTATAAAATACGTCATGGAAGGTAATTACAACATGGTGATAATAGTTAATAACATTGTATGGTATATTTGAAAGTAGCTGAGAGAATAAATCTTTAGGTTTCATCACACACACACACACACACACACACACATGCACACAAAACTTGTAATAATGTACGGTGATGGTTTTCAACCAGACTTACTGTGGTGCTCATTTTGCAACATATATAAATACTGAATTATTATTTTGTGCACTTGATACTATTATAATGTTATAAACTAGTAGATATCATTTATATATGTTTTGAAAAATTATCTAAAAAAAGAAAAAGAAAACTGAAAAAAATTCCTCATGTGTATGAGTACAATAGAAAAGAAAATAAGAGTCTACTTTTTCTTTTGCTTCATTTGTTTTTGAGTAATAAGTCTTATAGGATTTCTGTTTTAAATAACTAAACTGAAATGGTATGTCATTCATAAGATCAATCAAGGTGATAGTTTCATTTTGAAGGTAGGACCTTTTATAGATAAATCCATGACATGTCCTTAATTGGTATAAAGACTATGTATATACGTATGCATACACACACACACACACACACACACACACACACACACACACACACACCTATAGCAACTTGATATACATGGTCATATAGCTATTGTAATTCCACTTCTCCGACTATAAAGTATATTCCATATACTTTCTTCAGGATATGGAATGCTTATAAACATTTCCTCCCAGATCTCATACTTAGATGTCAAGCATGAAATCTAGAAGTGCAGCTAGGTGAGAAATTATGAAAATTTTATGTTCTATATGCAATTACATAAAACTAGTATTTTAAAATACCCATATCAAGAAGGTACATTAATGACAACTGAAATGTTAATTCCGGTCTAAATAAATTAGATTATCAAGTATATGTTTCTCTTATTTAAATTGTTTTAGGGAAAATTATTATGCTTTCTTTCCTTAAATATTTATTTTTGAGTTTTTTTTCTTCCAAGTTTAATAATACTAAAGTGAACTTTGCTAGTAACAGTTTCTATTATTCTCTTTAAGTGCAAATTTCACAAGCATCTCTACTTAGATAATGAAATTAATCACTCCTACCATTCTCTGGATATTTAATATCTACATAGGAAGACTAAAAAATTTAGACCTTAAGAAAAAGCTTGGAACTTGTTTGAAATCTACTGCTTCTTAAGAAATTAATTTATTTTAATTGCTATTCAAATTAATATTATTATATTCCTTGATTCACAGTGAGATTTTGTTCACATTTCTCTGCTTTATTTAACAAAAGCTGGATTAAAATACAAACTATTTTTAAACACTTTAACAAGAAAACTTGAAATTATTCCTCAAGTAGACTTCTTTGAATGTTTCTTGTGAAAACAGTTCTTTATTTGTGTATCAGGATGTTCTCTTAGTAACTTTTTTCTATGCCAATTTGTTCTCAGTTTAAAATTAAGACAACTTTTTGTGGTGCAAAGTCATCTGACAAAATGGAAATTATCTATTTAATAACACAAAATAACAAAATTGCATATTTTACTTGAAAAATACAAACACTTTCCACAACTGAAATCATAACTCATATTGGTGATCTGTCCAATAGTAAGGAATCAAAGATATGAGGAAGAAAGAAAGGACAAAGTACTAATTAAATGCTAAACATTAAACTTGAGAAAAGAGCACTAGAAAGATTCAAAACACTATGGAGTTTATCATCTTATGAGAAAGAAT
>NW_011888838.1:127030-129204 GCF_000151845.1 Pteropus vampyrus
TAATTGTGTCAAAAATAAAATACCTAAGAATAAATAAACCAAGAAAGTTATACATTTATAGAATGAAACTATAAGACATTGATGAAAGAAATTGAAGAAGATATAAAGGAAGAATAATTTGCACTCATGGATTAGAAAAATTAATATTGTTAAAATGTTCATACTACCAAAAGACATCTAAAGATTTAATTCAATACCTATTAAAAGTCTAATAGTGTTTTTTTTTGTAAAAATAGAATAATTGTGAAATTTTTTATATAACCATAAAAGACCCAGATTAGCCAAAGCAATCTTAAGAAAGAAGAACAAAGCTGGAGGCATCACGTTCTTGTATTTTAAAATATATACAAAGTTATAGTTATAAAAACAGTATGATATTGGCATAAAAACAGGCACAGAATACAAGGGAACAAAATAGAGAGCGCAGAAATAACCCACTCATGTATGGTCAATTAATTTACAACAAAGGAACCAAGACTATACAATGAAATAAAACAGTCTTTTCAATAAATGGTGCTCAGAAAACCAGATATCTACATGCAAAGAATGAAATTCAGGTACTATCTTACACAGCACAAAAAATTTAACTCAAACTGGATCAAAGACTTGCATGTAAGGCCTGATACCATAAAACTCCTAGAAGAATACATAGGCAGTAAGCTCTTTGATGTCAGTCATGGCAATACTTTATTTTTTTGATTGGACATGAAAAGCAAAGGCAATAAAAGCAAAGATTAACAAGTAGGAGTACATGAAACTAAAGAAAACTTGTGCGTGGCAAAAAAAACCATCAACAGAATAAAAATAGGACCTACCAAATATTTACAAATTATGTATCTGATAAGTGGTTAATATCCAAATTATATAAATATCTAATACAATTCAATAGTAAAAAAAAATGTGTTTTAAAAATAGGCAAAAATATGAGTGGACACCTTGCCAAAGAAGACATACCAATGTCAAACAAATACATGAAAAAATGCTCAACATCACTACCCATCAGAGAAATGCAAATAAAACCACAGTGAAATATCGCCTCACACCTGTTAGAATGGCTCTTATCAAAGATAGTGTTGGCAAAAATGTGGAGAAAAACAAAAACTGTGTATTGTTGGTAGAAATGCAAATTAGTGCAATCACTATGAAAAACAGAATGAAGTTTCCTAAAAATATTAATAATAGAACTACCATATGACCCAATAATTTCTTTTTTGGCTATTTATTCAAAAAGAATGAAAATTTTAACAGAAAAAGATATATGTTCATTGCGGCATTATTTACAATAGCCAAGATATGGAAGTAACTTAAATGTTCATTGATATGATATATATAGTTAATGGACTATTATTAAGCCATAAAAAAGAATAAAATTTTACCATTGTGACAACATAGATGGATCTTGAGGCCATTATGCTAAGTAAAATAAGTCAGACAGAAAAATACTAATACCGTATGACTTCACTTATATGTGGAATCTAAACAACACTAAACACGCAACAACAAAACAAACAAAAAAAATGAACTCATGGATGCAGAGAACAGATTGGTGGTCAGTGGAAGTGGAAGGGTGAGGAAATGGAGATGAGGGGGGAATAAAATTGGCGAAGCAAGTTAAAAAGTACAAAATTCCAGTTATAAAATACGTCATGGAAGGTAATTACAACATGGTGATAATAGTTAATAACATTGTATGGTATATTTGAAAGTAGCTGAGAGAATAAATCTTTAGGTTTCATCACACACACACACACACACACACACACATGCACACAAAACTTGTAATAATGTACGGTGATGGTTTTCAACCAGACTTACTGTGGTGCTCATTTTGCAACATATATAAATACTGAATTATTATTTTGTGCACTTGATACTATTATAATGTTATAAACTAGTAGATATCATTTATATATGTTTTGAAAAATTATCTAAAAAAAGAAAAAGAAAACTGAAAAAAATTCCTCATGTGTATGAGTACAATAGAAAAGAAAATAAGAGTCTACTTTTTCTTTTGCTTCATTTGTTTTTGAGTAATAAGTCTTATAGGATTTCTGTTTTAAATAACTAAACTGAAATGGTATGTCATTCATAAGATCAATCAAGGTGATAGTTTCATTTTGAAGGTAGGACCTTTTATAGATAAATCCATGACATGTCCTTAATTGGTATAAAGA
>NW_011888838.1:131474-133558 GCF_000151845.1 Pteropus vampyrus
ACATGCCATTTTATCTTTAAGCATCTCAAATTTTCCATTTCAAAAATTAGGAATTTGGAGTAAATTTTGATGCCTAACCAGAAATGAGAAACAAATCACTAATAAAAATTTTCAAAATGTCCTCTTCTCACTCCCTCATGTATTCCTGGAAGTTATTTTAATTGATTAATTTGAACTGGGTGGATTTTAGACATACAAACTTTGAAAAATTTTCTCCCAGGAACTAAGAAATAGCCACTAGGCAACTGGAAGGTTTACCTCCGGAAGGTCCTTTCCAGCTTCCAATTGTTTATGATGCTATGCATTCAAAGGAATTATAGTAAATTCTGCCTTTGGCCAAGATGGAGTAATGGTGGCAAGATTTACCCTTCTATCTGAAGAAAAAGAAATAATGAAAATAAATTACTTAGAAAATATAGGAAAACCAGTTTTTAACATAGTATCAGCCAACAAAAGAGTGATCACTGAGAAACAGCAAGAAATGAAGTGAGACCTACAATGCCTAGATAACTACTCAGAATGAGTTTCCAGATTATCACACAATGAAGGGGAACCCAAAACAAGCTGGCAAACTCCCTGATTTGAGAAGATGGAGCTAGGAGTGTATGAAGTTAAGGTAGGTAGAGTTTATAAAGCAGACAAAATGAAAAAGAGAAAGCTAATAAAAAAACTCTAAAGACCTGAAGATATAGTCCTCCCAATTCTTCAGCTGAGGACTGATCAACCTATTTGTGTAAAGAAACTAACTAAAGCCAGGGAAAAAACTACCAGAAAGATTTGGAGGGTAAAATACCCAGGACTCTCACAGGGCAGGGAATAGTTACTATTTCTACCAGCCAAAATGAAAACCTCAAAATTCCCAGGGCACATTGAAGACTATTTAAAAAGAATGTGAGTCAGTACTGGGGAAAAATTAGCCATATAGTTAATGCTGTTCTGGTCCTGCCTAACAAATGTTAAAAGCAAGGCCTGAAAAAAATGTTTATATGTTACTTAACTGCATCCCATAATAAAGCTCAAGAATATTTATAGGAACACACAAATATACCCCATACAGCAAGGTAAATTTTACAATGTCTGGTATTCGAATAGCCTTAGGCATGCAAAAAAGCAGTCAAATACAAACTCTAATGAGAATAAAAAAAAAAAAAAGTAAAACCAACCCAGGAATAGCATAGATGACAGAATTAGGAGACAGAGATATCAAGTGACATAACTATTTCATGATTAAGAAACTAGAAGAAAGAATGATTATGTTAAGTAGAAATACCAAAAGTATATGAAGACCTGAGGGTTAGAGTCAGAGTGAGCAAGAAAAAGAGAAACACAGAGAGAGAATTTGGAATACGCTGTACTACTGGCTTTGAAAATATAGGATGAAGCCAAAAGGCCAAGAAATGCAGGTAGTTTCTAGAAGCTAGAAAAGGTAAGAACACAAAATCTCCCCTTGAGCTTCCAAAAGTAATGCAGACCTTTAGTTTTAGGACTTCTACAATTTAATAATTTAAGAATAAATTTAACCTCCCCCCAAATTAAATACTTAGGTACTAATTTAATAAAATGCATGAGATTTATATGCAGAAAACAACAAAACTCTGATAAATGAAATCAAAGGACAACTAAATAAATGAAGATAGAGTCCATGTTTATGAGTAGAAAGACTCCATATTGTCAAGATGTTAGTTCCTATAAACTGGTATATATATTCAATGTAAACTCAATCAAAATTCAAGTGAGTTATATCATAGATATCAACAAACATATTCTAAAGTTTATGTTGAGAGGCAAAAGACTCAAATTAACCAACCTAATACTGAAGGAGAATAACAAAGTCAGAGGACAGACACTATCTGACTTCAAGACTTACTATAAACCTACAGTAATTTAGACAGTATGGTATTGGCAAAAGAATAGATAAATTGATGAATGAAACAAAATAGCCCAGAAATACACCCACATAAATATAATAAATTGATCTTTGACAAAACAGCAAAGTTAATACAATGGAGCAAAAATAGTCTTTTCAACAAATGGTTCTAGAACAACTGGACATTCACGTGCAAAAAATGAATCTAGACAAAGAC
>NW_011888838.1:135598-141683 GCF_000151845.1 Pteropus vampyrus
CATCTATAATACTATTTTTTATGGATTTATATTGTGTCCACATATATAAACTGGAGACATGTCCATAATTCTCTCTTCATAGTTCCAGGTTATTTCAGGTCATAGTAGATATTTTGTGGATAATTCAGAAGGTTAAAGTATGGCTGCAAACTTTCATGCATATAGTTACTCATTTACTGCCATTTTGGTTGGTATGTGTTATGAGGTGGGATCACTTCTTCTGTTTCCCAGGATCTTCCTAAAGCTTATTCAACAACTAGGCCACATAAATGTTAAACTCCTTAACAAAGGATGCAGGTTTCTCCCATAGAATCATCTATTATTCATGTTGGAGCCTTGAAGGAATTAAAAGATCAATTTAGTTTGCAATCCATCCAGAATCAGCCTTGTTATGTCCACAGTATTCTTTCTTCCTAATTCTTTTGTAGCTTCCTTTCTCAAATGCCTCCCCTGAAGAAAGCTAGTTCTAGCAGCACACAGAAACAATGGTCTCACAGAGACCATTATCCAGTTTCCAAATTAGTAAAGGTCAAATTCTCTTGATTCTGTTTCTCTGATTGAATGCCGAAGATACACTGAGTTACTGAACTTTTATCTGTTTAGATTCAAGGTCTGCTCTAGTGATACTAGGTTATAAATGATACTCTACATGTTTTACATTCATATTTGCCTTTATAACCCTGCTGCTTACAGGTTGGTCTATTTACAGGGAATCAATTCATTTTCCTTCATGTGAAGTAATCCACATAGTCTTTCAAGAATAATTCAAACCACCTCCTTAAAACTGTTATAATTGTAGTTGTTTAAATTTTTATATAATAAATTTGACTTTCAGCTTCAACTATTTGAAATTTGAATGTATACTACTTTATATAGTTCCTTTTGTCTTCCAAATGTAGTTAAAATGAAAAATAATATAATTATTTTATTTCTGCAACACTGTTGGACACAGTATATAAGTCAATCAAACTCTTTTGAGTATTAATGTATAAAATAAGCACTTCTAATACAGAAAAATTTTTTATTTTCTATTCCAGAAAATTGTAAAAACGTAGGAATTTTCATATAGGAAAGATCATGCCTTAAAATCTGGGAGGAGGAAAAGTGAGAGATTGTCTTGAAATTATGAGGAAAAATCATTTGAGGAAAAATGTTAGGCTTCTTGTAATTATTTTGAAAAAATCTGAGTATAACATTTTACTATATAAAATATGTAAGGCTGGTAGTATATTTAAAAATTAATTTAAAACTCAAGGAATTTTAAGTGTTATTCTACTGTGCTGCTTGTCACTGAATATATGAAATTTTATATTATCTTTAACATTTATTAATAAACTTAAATTCTAAAGGTTAATGAAAAAATTGTTTTAATGTAGCCTAAATTTAGCATTTTCCAATAGCATATTTCCTATTAATTCAACTAGGTCTTCTTTCTTTACAAAAAGATTTAAACACATTTCTATATTCTGGTAGAATCTTTTTGAAAGACTGAGAATAAGAAACATGTTCTCAGACAAGCTTATGTGTATAATTCATTACACAGTTCTGTGAATATATCTGACATTTATGTATTCATTTAGCATTAACTGATGAAAAGTAACTCCTAATACTTTGAGATTAAAGAAAAAAGATATAATCAGAAGGCAGCAGAGAAAAATTAGAATTTTAAAATAAAAATTTAGAGATTAAGCATGAGTTAAAACAACAACAAAAATATAAATGTAATGTCCCTAGAACTTATCTATTTATGCCTAAAATATCTAAACTACTCATATACTTATTTTCCATTTTAGGTGCTGAATTCAAATTTATGTTATTGGATTGACTGTTAAATGGAGTCATCATTCTTTTTCAAATCATACTGCCTGCAGAAGTTCACCAATAGCTTATACATTAATTAATGTCTTCATTTTATTTTAGTATATCTTTCAAAGTCATTCACTTCCCTAGACCCAAGTCGAAATTAAATAATTTTCTCATAAATTCAAACTTGTGACAAATGAAGCTTAACACAGATTAATAAATGATTCTCGGGTTAGCTTTTTAAGTTGACTTCAGGTAAATATCTAAAAGATTAAATGTCTGAAAGAAAACAAATTAAAAAATGTAACAAGAGGATGAAAAGAGCTTTTTAAATATGTAATATTAAAAGACAAAATCAACTAAAATGATCATAAAATGTTATCTTTCCTAGACCATGGCAAACACTTCCTAACTGATCCTCTAAAATCTTCTAAGTCTTTTAAAATCAATCCATGTCCTAATTTTAATGCAAATTTAATGATGTCACTCTCCTGCTTAAAAATCATTTAAAATGTGCTTTTGGGATACATTCCAAAATTCTTAATGTAGATAGTAAGTTTCTGATGGTCTAGGCTTCATCTTATTTCTTACCACTCTTTATTCCTGTTATAATCTGTTCTTATAATTACTCAACTTCTTCCTGTTTTACGGCCTTCACAAAGAATTTCTTTCAGCTGGAAAACTTTGCTACTATTTTCTTTCTCTCCTAGCCAGGTAGAAAATTTGTTTCCTAGTTCCAGCTTATAACTTACCTCAAAGGAAGACTTATTGACTTATCAGACTTTACTAGCACCCTGGTTATGTACTCTCAAGTCATGCTTTTTTTTTTTTTTTTTCTTTCTAAAGCAGCAGTCCCCAATGTTTTGGCACCGGGACCTGTACTTCTCTGAGAATCTAATACCTGATAATCTGAGGTAGAGCTGAGGCGGTGATGCTAGCCCTGGGGAGTGGCTGAAAATACAGATGAAGCTTTGCTTGCTGGTTTGCCACTCACCTACAGCTGTGCAGCCCAGTTCTTAACAGGCCACAGACCGGTACTGGTCAGTGGCCTAAGGGTTAGGGTCCCATGCCTCTAGAGAAATGTTTTCTTTCCTGCTATAATCAGTGCCTATGTTATTTTTACTGTTACATTTCCAAGATTTAATATAGAGTATGTAACATAGAATGCAATTGATAAATGTATGTTGAATTCACACTATTGGATACCTATTATAAAATTTATGATCTAGCTTATGTTATACTAAACATTTATAAATGACTGGTAGATGGCTATGTAAAACTTGGGTTTTAGATATAGTCCTTGATTAGAACCATATTATAAATATTACCAAGAAATTTATAACTTGAGCCAGTGCACAATCCATTTATTCTGTGGCTGACTAGTATATTGCATTATTTAGCAGGCAGAGTTCTGAACCAACTCATTCTCCATAACTTCTCCTAGCCACTGGCAGTTGGTTGAAATCCCCAACAAACTATCAACCAACCACCAACCAGTAGCTAGGAAATTTCATCATCTAAACTTTATCTTGTCTTTAATATTAGTCCTCACTACATTCCCCAACAGCCAAATTTTGGGATCCAGAACCTTTTGTCTGATGTCTTCTCTGGTTCTTGTCATATGATCTGTTTGTGGGATTCAGACAATTTATAGAAAATACCCAGGTAATGGCATTCTCAAAATACCCAAGAAATGGCATTCTCAAAAAGGACAGATTTGTTCAGAAATAAAACAGAGGGGAGCATAAGGTACAAGGAAAATTACCAATGTAATGTGAGGACCTAAACTTAAACATTTACACTGAAACTGGAGAAGAAGGAATAACAGAGAGAGATAAAAATAGGGTACACGTGTTCAACAACTTATTATAAAGATGTATGAAGGATTTAAGAAGAATCTACAGTTTACTCACAATGGTAATTTTATTGTCAAAAGACCATAAAGGAATACAGGTTTCTCCACTATCTGAGAGTAGTGTTCTTATGAAACATTTGCAAGTCAAATGGCATAAAGTAAAGAGTATCCCTGCTTTTTGAAAGTTTGCATTATGCCACTTTGCTTTTATGAAAAATCTATATTAGTATGGTAATGCCTCTTTTTATAAAAGTGAAAATCATCTTCAGATTTCTTATAGTTAGCAAAATCAGGTACTAATGTAGGTTCTTTTATAAAAGCAAAGTGGTAAAACTTTTGGAAAATGGAGGATACCTATAAAAGGAAAAAAAGATTTAAGAGTAAAAGGAGGTCACTGAATAGATAATACAGAGATTATAAACATAGAAAATGTGTTCAAGGTGACTAATAAGAAATGGGAAATGCATGTTAAAACAGAAATGAGAGGTTCTGGTTCAAGATGGCAACATAAGAGGATCCTAAACTCACCTCCTGCAATGAATGGACTGAATCAACAGCCTTGGGGTAGGTGGGAGGAACCTAAAAACTACCTAAAACCTGGCTGAGTGATTTCTATGCATCAAGAAAATAAAAGAAGGCCCACATCAAATTGGTAGGAGAAACTGGGACACAATCTCGCCATAAACCCTACCCAAACCAAAGTTAGGAACTAAAAACACAGAGCTTCTCTCTGAGGTACACAAAGTATGAACCCTAAAATTTTGCACCCCCCCCAGCTTTAAGACTTGTACCTGAGAGACAAGTCCCTCAAACATTTAGCATTGAAAACCAACAGGGCTTCTAACTAAACACACACCTAAGCATTGTCTATAATCATTTCCTGAGACTCAGAAGGCAATTTTTTTCACAATTTTTGTCTATCACACTCCAGAACTGCAGTGTCTCACAGAGGGGTGGGGGAGTTTACCTGTGTCTTGTTCCCTGGTTTTTACTTCTGGTGCCCTGACATTGTGGCTGCCACCCAGGGAATCCCCTTTGCCCATATGGCTGCCAGAGGCTTATATTCTTGGGTGTCATGTCGGGCTACTACCCCCAGGGCACTGCACAAATAGACTGAATTTACAAACCTAGTATTTCTGTGAAAGAGGCCTATTTTCTTTTGGGGAAATTTTATCCTAAAGACAGCTGGGTAAAGGCTTCAGATTTTGCACGCATCTTGGCCTAAGGATGTGCTCTCAGGGAACACAGGCCTATTCATACCATCTGGGCACTTTTCCTTGGTCTTGCTACAGGTTAGCAGTACCTATCACAGAAGAGCTTATACACTTGTCTGGAGTCCCACTTTTTGCAACTGCCACCCAGAAGACACCTATATATCACTTGGCACTGATAGAGAGTGGGGCTTATGCTTATGGTATCATAAGACTGCATACTTTACATGCTTTAAAAATTGTTGCATTAGAGTCTGGCTTCTCGAGTTTGGCTTCTGATAAACCTGAATCTAGGTGCTAACTGAGATCCTCCCATTTGGGACAGTGATAGATATTGTTACATCTCAACCACTGGGAGCTTTTACAAATAAAATTGGCTGCTAGGACAATTAGAAAGTTTGAAAGGCAACCAAGAGCTAGAACAGGGGCGAACAATAGGTACATACCTAAAAGAAGTCATCCTTGACTTCTGTGAGTGGTGGCTGTGTGATCTTATGCATGGGAACCAACACAGAGTCAAGCAAAACAAGGAAACAGAATACGTTTCCAATAAAAGAACAAGTTACACATCAGAACTAAACCTTAATGAATGAATATAAGTAATTTACTTGTCAAAGGGTTCAAAGTAATAGTCCTAAAGGTACTCACAAAACTCAGGATAGGATAGATTAACAAAGTGGAAACTTTAGCAAAAAGATAGAAGATATAATAAAGTACCAAATAAAGATCACAGAGCTAAAGAATACAATAACCACACTGAAAAATACACTAGATAGGTCCAATAACAGACTAGATGAAGCAGAAGGATCAATGAACTCAAAAACAGGGCAGTGGAATTCACCCAGTCAAAGCAGCAAAAAGAAAAATAAGAATTAAAAAAAAAAAAAATGAAGAGAGCTGAAGGGATTTACAGGACATCAAGTAGACTACCATTAGCTCAATAGGAGTCCCAGATGGAGAAAAAAGAGGCAGAAAGTGTATTTGAAGAAATAAAGGCTGTAACTTCTCTAAGCTGGGGAAGAAGACAGAATTCAGATTTAGGAATCCCAGAGAATTCTAAACAGAAAAACCCAAAGAGACCCACAAAAACACATTGTAATTAAATGTCAAAAGTTAAAGACAAAGAGAGAATCTTAAAAGCAGCAAGAGAAAAACAACTTATTATGTATAAGCCAACCCCATAAAACTTTTAGCAGAAACTCTGCAAGCCAGAGGG
>NW_011888838.1:141733-145598 GCF_000151845.1 Pteropus vampyrus
TGCATACTTTACATGCTTTAAAAATTGTTGCATTAGAGTCTGGCTTCTCGAGTTTGGCTTCTGATAAACCTGAATCTAGGTGCTAACTGAGATCCTCCCATTTGGGACAGTGATAGATATTGTTACATCTCAACCACTGGGAGCTTTTACAAATAAAATTGGCTGCTAGGACAATTAGAAAGTTTGAAAGGCAACCAAGAGCTAGAACAGGGGCCAACAATAGGTACATACCTAAAAGAAGTCATCCTTGACTTCTGTGAGTGGTGGCTGTGTGATCTTATGCATGGGAACCAACACAGAGTCAAGCAAAACAAGGAAACAGAATATGTTTCCAATAAAAGAACAAGTTACACATCAGAACTAAACCTTAATGAATGAATATAAGTAATTTACTTGTCAAAGGGTTCAAAGTAATAGTCCTAAAGGTACTCACAAAACTCAGGATAGGATAGATTAACAAAGTGGAAACTTTAGCAAAAAGATAGAAGATATAATAAAGTACCAAATAAAGATCACAGAGCTAAAGAATACAATAACCACACTGAAAAATACACTAGATAGGTCCAATAACAGACTAGATGAAGCAGAAGGATCAATGAACTCAAAAACAGGGCAGTGGAATTCACCCAGTCAAAGCAGCAAAAAGAAAAATAAGAATTAAAAAAAAAAAAAATGAAGAGAGCTGAAGGGATTTACAGGACATCAAGTAGACTACCATTAGCTCAATAGGAGTCCCAGATGGAGAAAAAAGAGGCAGAAAGTGTATTTGAAGAAATAAAGGCTGTAACTTCTCTAAGCTGGGGAAGAAGACAGAATTCAGATTTAGGAATCCCAGAGAATTCTAAACAGAAAAACCCAAAGAGACCCACAAAAACACATTGTAATTAAATGTCAAAAGTTAAAGACAAAGAGAGAATCTTAAAAGCAGCAAGAGAAAAACAACTTATTATGTATAAGCCAACCCCATAAAACTTTTAGCAGAAACTCTGCAAGCCAGAGGGCGTAGCAATAAAAGAAAAGCACGAAAACAAAAACCAACCAAACAAAAACAAGGTGCTAAAAGAAAGCAAACAAACAAAAAACTACCAACTGAGAATATATTTAGAAAAGATTTTTGGAATTGAAAGAGATAAAGAGTTTTCCAGACAAGCAAAAGCTAAAGGATTTCATCATCACTTAACAGGCCTTTCAAGTAATGTTTAAGGGATTTCTTTAAGCTAAAAATAAAAAGAGAACTAACTGGAAACAAGAAAACATATGAAAGTATAAATCTCACTGGTAAATATTAATATATAGTAAAAAATAGTAGATTAATCACTAACATATAGTCTGAAGGTTCAAAGACAAAAGTAGTAAAAATAACTATAACTACAATAATTAGTGAAAAGATTCACAAAGTAAAAATGTAAAATGTAACATCAGAAACAGAAAATGAGGAAGGAGTAAAAATGTAGAGCTTTAGAATACATTCAAACTTAAGTTATCAACTTAAAATAAAGTTATAAATATAAGTTAGTTTACGCAAGTCTCATGGTAACAACAAAGCAAAAACCTATAGTTAGATACATAAAAGAGAAGAAGAAAGGAATCTAAACGTACCACTAAAGAAAGTCATCAAACCACAAAAGAAGAGAACGAACAAGGAAAAGAACAGAGAAAAACTACAAAACACTTTAAAAATAATAAAATGACAAAAAGTACATACATATCAGTAATTATTTTAAAAGTAAATGGACTAAATTATGTTGTCAAAAATATAGAGTAGTTTAATGAATAAAAAATGTTTAAAAAGTCTCATCTATATGCTGTCTATAAGAGTTTCACTTCTGGTATTAGAATATACTTACAGACTAAAAGTGAAGAAATGGAAAAAGATATTTCATAAAATTAGAAACTAATGGAAAGCTGGGTAGCTATATTTATAGCAGACAAAATAGACTTTAAAACAAAGACAGTAATAAGAGACAAAGAAGGTCATTACATAATGATAAAGAGGTCAATCCAACAAGAGTATAAAACATTTGTAAATATTTATGCATGAAATATAGAAACACAAAAATTCATAAAGCAAATATTAACATACCTAAAGGGAGAAATACAATACAATAATAGTAGTGAACTTTAATGCCCCATTTATATAATTCAAAGGATCATCCAGACAGAAAATCAATGAACAAACATAGGCTTTAAATGACACATTAGAGCAGGTAGACTTAAATTGTACAGAACATTCTATCCAAAAAACCAGAATGTACATTCTTCTCAAGTGTACATGAAACATTCATCAGAATATATCATATATTAGGCCGCAAAACAAATCTTAATAAATTAAAAAAAAAGATTGAAATCATATCAAGTATCTTTTTCAACCACAATTATGTAAAGCTAGATATTAATTATAACAAAGAAAAGTAGAAAACTTACAAATATGAGGAGATTTAACAGCATGCTTCTCAGCAAAAAGTAGGTCAAAGAAGAATCCAAAGAAAAATTTAAAAATACCTTGAGACAAGTGACATGGAAATACAATTTACCTAACTTATGGGAGGCAACAGTTCTAAGAAGCTGTTCATAGCAATAAATGTCTACTTGAAGAAACAAAAATCTCAATCTTAAAACTTTAAAACAAAGACAATCTTAAGTTTACACCTAAGGAACTGGAAAAAAAAAAAAGAATGAAAAAAGAAAAAAAAACAAAAACAATAACAGAGGAAGCCTAAAATTAGTAGAAGAAAATAATGAAGACCAGAGCAGAAACAGACCAAATAATGAAAAGTTCAATGAAACTAAAAGCTGGCTTTGAGAAAAGATAAAAAATAAAAAAAATTAAAAGAAAATTACAAAATTTAGCTAGCTATCCTCACCTAGGAAAAAAAGAGTACTAAAATAAAATTAAAAAAAGATGTGCAACTGATGCCATAGAAATAGAAAAGATCATAAGAGATTATTATAAACCATTACATGTCAACAAATTTGATAACCTAAAAGAAATGAATACATTCCTAAAATGTACAGCCTATCAAGACTGAATCATGAAACATAAAATCTGAACAAATTACTAGTGAGGATTTTGATTAGTAATTAAAAAACTCCCAGTAAACAAAAGTCCAGGACAAGACAGTTTCACTGGTGAATTCTACCAAATATTTAAAAGAATTTATCTTAATCTTTCATAAACTATTTCAATAAGTAAACAAGGAGGAAACACTTCTAAATACATATTAAATGGTGAAAAATTGAAAGGTTCTCTCCTAAGATCATGAACAACTCAAGAATGCCCTCTCTCTCCACTTTTATTCCATGTGGTATCAGAAATCTCAGCCAAAGAAATTAGATAACTAAATAAGCACCATGTTGGCAAAAAAAGTAAGTTGTCACTATTTGTGATGACATTATATTACATATATGAAATCCTAACAACTCCACCAAAAAACTGTGAGAGCTAAGCAATGAATTCAGTAAAGTTGCAGGACACAAAATTAATATATATAAACCTGCATTTCTATACACCAGTTAATCACAAAGAGAAATAATGCAATCAATTTACATTTGCAACAACAACAACAAAAAATTCCTTAGAGTAAATGTCAAGGAGGTGAAAGATCTGTATGTACACTGAAAACTACAAGACATTAATGAAAGAAACTGAAGGAGACACAAATAAATAGAAAAATGTTCTATGTTCATGGTGTGGGAGAATTAATATTGTTAGATTATTCATACTATCCAAGGCCCTCTGTAGATTCAAATGCAATCCCTACCAATATTCCAATGGCATTTTTTCACAGAAATAGAATGAATCCTAAAATTTGAATGGAACCATAAAAGACCCTGAATAGCCAAAGCAATCTTAAGAAAGAAGAAC
>NW_011888838.1:149918-151553 GCF_000151845.1 Pteropus vampyrus
GACACTGAAACTAATATGTTATAACTCAATTTTAGGTCAGAAAAAATAAAATATCATTATCACCATCACATGGGAAAAATTAACTTTGATTTTATCAATGCTGAAGTGGGTTTTCTCACACTCTGCTGATGATACTGTAAACTGTCCCATGGCCACTTTCGATGGTCACTTACCAATTTTATATCAATTAAAATTCAATACACAGACAGTTTAGATTTCAGCCATTCCAGTACTCAGTTACAATCCTATTAACATACATATTTGTAAAATTATTGTTTTTACTTGCTTAAATTTATATTCTAAGTGTCAGTCAATGATAAATAAAGCATAATATAGATTGTGATATGAAGTGTAAAGAATAGATATCTAAGTAAAATAATCCATTCTTTAATTTGACTTGGGACATTTTTGCTTGATACCTGTTGTGTTGGTAGCCTGTCCAGTTTAGAATCTTTTCTAACTATTTTGTTAACATACACTTATTAACAGCTGTGTTAAAATAATATAAAATGGGTTTGGTAGATCTCTGCTCCACACTTCCAAACTTCACTTTAGTCTCATCCAGAATTGCGTAAAAAACATGTTAAGTGAGTAGTGCTTTTACTTTAACATAAGATAAAATATAAGTGGAATGACCAGCAATTCAGACCAATCTAGCATCTTTCTTTCAGGGAAGTATATAAAGCTGGAAAACAGACTGCTTGCAAAGGAGATAATGGCAATAACTACACTTTCATGTCTCTATTGATGGTGGATAAAGTATTCAATGCTATTGCTCATACCAGATATAGGGTGTATGAGCTAATTTTGTCTTGGTTACAGTCCTCAAGATGCACAAAGCCACAAGACCACTAGATTACAAGGTCAATGGGAAATATAGCAAAATATAATTTAACTCTATGCGAGGTAAATATAAAAAATAAAAGCTGAGCAGTCTTCCCTTAGAGTCTATCAAGAGTAGTTTGAACACTCTACTAAAGTGGTTTCATTATTTATTTTACAGCGTTAACCTACAAATATTTATTATAGTATTTTTATAATCTTACTTATTTGACAATAAACCTTTTCATCAGCCATAACTCAAAAATGAATGTTTATGTTAAATAGGAAATATGTACTCAATTATTGATTTCAAGATTTCAAGAGAGTTGGTATGTAGCTTGCTTGAAAACATATAACTTAATATTTTTTATTTGCCATGGAGTGATTCGAAAAGACTCATGTGTTTGCGGCATCAAAATTTGGTTAAACATTTAAAAAGTTATAGCTGATATAACGACTTGTTTTTCTAAAAAACAATTTGTTTAAGAAAGTCCAAAAAGTGGCAAAAGATAAAAATCCAAGAAAATTTTTGGGCTTATGTATTTATACATTCTTATGCGAAACAGATAGAAATGTGAAAACTTTTCATTTAATTGACTTTGCTTTGAGCATACGAGGTACTTCAGCAAATCTAGAGTTATTTCTCAGAATAGTCTAATAAAGATGTTGGCAATTTTAAATTAATAGGAATTTGAAGATTGTAGGTAATTTTATAAAAATAATTAGAACATATTTTTAAAACTAATTTTTCATAGAAATACCAGTGACATGGTATTCAAAATATATATGGGAAGAATGGTTAATTGCATGAAT
>NW_011888838.1:151603-152397 GCF_000151845.1 Pteropus vampyrus
AAAGAAAATGTGACACACACACACTAAAATATTATTCAGCAATAAAAAATTAATGAAGTCTTGCTATGTGAAACAACGTGGATGTCCCTTGAGGACACAATGCCAAATTAAATAAGTGAGACAGAGTCAGACTAATACTGTATGATCACTTATACGTGCAATCTAAAAAAGAAACAATCTGTTCTCTGCTCATAGATACAGATTAGAGGTGGGGTCAGGAGGTAGGTGAAATGGGCAAAGGAGTCAAAAGGTACAAAGTTGCTAAGAGAGTAGATGCTAAAAGTTCTCAACACAAGAAAAAAATTGTAACTTTGTATGGTGACAGATGTTCATTTGTGGTGATCATTTCACAATACATACAAATATCAAATCATTACATCGACACTGAAACTAATATGTTATAACTCAATTTTAGGTCAGAAAAAATAAAATATCATTATCACCATCACATGGGAAAAATTAACTTTGATTTTATCAATGCTGAAGTGGGTTTTCTCACACTCTGCTGATGATACTGTAAACTGTCCCATGGCCACTTTCGATGGTCACTTACCAATTTTATATCAATTAAAATTCAATACACAGACAGTTTAGATTTTAGCCATTCCAGTACTCAGTATCAATCCTATTAACATACATATTTGTAAAATTATTGTTTTTACTTGCTTAAATTTATATTCTAAGTGTCAGTCAATGATAAATAAAGCATAATATAGATTGTGATATGAAGTGTAAAGAATAGATATCTAAGTAAAATAATCCATTCTTTAATTTGACTTGGGACATTTTTGCTT
>NW_011888838.1:152665-153128 GCF_000151845.1 Pteropus vampyrus
ATAATTAGAACATATTTTTAAAACTAATTTTTCATAGAAATACCAGTGACATGGTATTCAAAATATATATGGGAAGAATGGTTAATTGCATGAATTAATTATCCTGGTTATAATTTTTGCTTATTCAGGAAATTAATGTACACATCCATTTTAATATTGCTTTAGAGTATATACCATATTTTATTTTAAAAAAATTTTTGAAAATATATTTTGAATAAAGCTACATTATAAACTCATTGATATAGTAAAAACAATTTTTTGGTCAAGAAATACTTAGATTAACATAATTACTTTAACACTCTTATTTTCTTAAAGGTTGTTATGGTTTGGTTGTCATTTCATGAATAAGATGTAATATTAAGTGAAATAAGCATGTTGTACAGTACAAGTGGTGTGATGACATGTATAAAAAAGGAAACTGTTAAAATGTTTTTATATTTTCTCTATATTCCAAATATATTCT
>NW_011888838.1:154051-159199 GCF_000151845.1 Pteropus vampyrus
CATAAACCTACATACACAATATATTTAATTTTTTCCCCTGTGCTTTCTCTCATATGTATTTTTGAGGATTTCCAGAAATATAGAAATGAAATAGGCAATTGTGATTTGTGTTTTATTGAAAGCTTGTCATACTATTTTCAATCATATAGGCTTCCCTTCAACCTCTACATGCTCAGACAACAAATGTGCCTTACAATCACTCAGTGAAAACTTGTCTAACAGTTTAAATGTTTTTCTGTTTTTGGGGTGGTTAATGAAAAACTAAAATTGTCCTAGTGTATTGCTTTCTACTTTATTGATTATCTTTTTTACTTTATAGCATTCAATACATCTGAGATTGGTTTGACTTTTCCATAACTGCTGATTAACTTATATTTGACTTTCTTGAGGACTCATACTCTTCTAAAATTAAATAATGAATCATGTTAATCCATTAACATATGAAACCAAAAGTATGTTTACTAGTTTTTCAACTTATTGTGGACTCTTTCATTGTGATTATGTCTTTTCAAAAACAATTATAGCTACTAGTCATTATTTAATTTTACAATCGAATATTCAGTCTCTCAGAAATCTTTTAATACTCTTGTGAGATAGATCAAAGCAATTGTGATCAATTTGTTTATTTTTAAATGATAAAACTATTTGATGAGTTTGGCTCCTGCTTAAATACCTATATGTAATTTTTCAGACCTGATATAATAGATAATTACAAAGGCTCTATCTGACAATCCTCATAGGAGAAAGCCACCCTCCCCCACACCGGAGTGAGTGTACAGTCAAGATCTCAGGCCCCTCTGGCTGGTCATCATGTTTGCATACTTATATTCTTAGCCTGATTACTTTCATTTCTAGGTCTCTTTACCTGAGGCTTTTGACCAAGGTCTTCTTCAGCTTCCTATATCGAGATTTCATTTGGGATAGGGGAGCCTTGAAGCCACTTTCCCAACCCTGACTCAGTACCCAGTATTTTTCCACTCCTTTCCTCTTTGCTCTCCCCTGTCCCCAGAGTTCAATACTCTATAGAGTCCAGAAAGCTGCCAGAGCCTTTTGCCTATGGTGCCCTCAGCAATAAAATATCCTCACACCTGGGCTGATCTACTAGCCACTCCACCAAAGTGTCTTTTCTTCTGGGAAAATATCTAGCCATTCCTCCAGTTTTAGACTCTTGCTTATATAATCTCTGTAAAAGATTAAAGCCCTAACTCTTTTGTTTTGGGTTTGTTGTTTTAATTGCCTGAGTGCTTAGCTGTCTTTCTCCCAGCTCAGTTGAACTCCTGACACTGGTATATAAAGATATTAACTCCAAATTCCTTGTAGAGGCCTAAGACGAGTGATTCAAACAACTCTAAAATTTTTTAAAGGAAATAAATTTGTTAACTTTTCTCAACATTCTCAATTTAGTGTTGCTAAAGTAGAATCTCTAGAGCTTCCATTAAAGCAATGCGATTTTCAACTCTGATCCATGACACCTCTAAATCAAAGCACAACAGAGCCTGTCTTAGTCCCCTCAGCTTCTATAATAAAAATATCACAGACCCAGTACCTTAAGAACAACAGAAACTTATTTCTTACTCTTTTGGAGGATAGGAAGTCCAAAATCAGAGTACCAAGACTGTAACCATCTTTCAGGTTTCAGGGCTTAAGACTGCAGGCTTTTCTTACTATCCTCCAAAGTCGAGAGAGACAGGAGGTGACTTCTCACCTGACTCTTACAAGGGCATTAATCTCATTAATGAGGGCTTCACCCTCATGACTTAATTTAATTCTAATTACCTGCCAAATACCTTACCTCTTAATACCATTGCATTTGGGGATAGGGTTTGACATGAATTTTAGTGCAACACAAACATTCAGATTATAACAGAGGCTAAGAAAACACTCCAAGGAAACTCCCTCAGCATAATACCTCTTTTCCATCCCTTCCCTTCCCCATACACTTATCTTAGTTCTCTACTTTTTTAAGAAGCAAGTAAGTCTACAGCCATGCCACTTGAACGATCCAGTCCTCATCTGATCTCAGAAGCTAAGCAGGGTCGGGCCTAGTTAGTACTTGGATGGGAGACCACCTACGAATACCAGGTACTATAGGTGTTAAAAAATAAATAAATAAATAAGAAGCAAATCAAATATCTTGATGACCAATACCTCGACTCAATTTTGTTTATCTTTCCTAATATTGCACTGCAAAAAAAGTACCAAAAATTGGCTAAAAATACATTTTACTCTTTTCTTAATGCCTAAATCTAACTCTTTTCCAGCATAATTTACCAACGAGGATTCATTCAAAATTAGAAACTACAATTGATATATAGATTAGTCTTCTTTCCAGTATGTCCTGTTGACTCCATGACAAATTTTATTATTTAAAATTAAACATCTTTATTGATCTCTAATTCTCCTCAATAGCCTTAAAATCATTTGGGACCCAACCAAAGGTAATATATATATATACTGTGATTGTTGCCTTAAGGTAGGAAAATCCTTTCACAGAGTCAGCCATTCACATATAAATGCTTTGCATGTATCCATAGCTTTAAAACACAACCAACACAGATTGCAGTTGAAGCTTTCTTGCCTTGGGGCATGCCAGTACTTAATTCAGATATGGTAACTCTGTAAACATTTTATAACTAAAAATTTTCTGTTGATTTGAGGTTGAGGGGAATGTATTTCTCATGACTCAACTTTCTATCATCTTTTTTAAAATTTTAATTAGTTTCAAGTATACAGTACATTGGTTAGAAATTTATAGTTTATAAAATGATCCCCCTAAATGCTCCTTTTTTTCCTCTGGCTTTCCATTAGCCAATATATTAAGGCTAATTGCATTCTCTATGATGTGTTCCCCATCCCCATGACCATCTATCAACTACTAATTTGTACTTCTTTAACTCTTCACCCCATTCTGTTTCTCCTTTGTCACTATTTTGTTCAATTGTATGAAAAATTAAAAACATTCAGCTTTTGTTCTGTCAAAAAGCTGACCCTACATGACCATCCCAGCTCACTCCACACACCATTAGAATGGTGTTGTAAAATCTTTTTTTACTTGGATTATTAGATATTTCCAATGTTATGAAGTTCATCTATCAGTGTGGCGATAAAATTTGAGGACAAAAGAAAATATTTTGTAACTGGAGGGCAACAGAGGCCTGGCTCGTGCTGCCTGTGCCACTCAGCCAATAGACCAACACAGGAGTTGGGATATTAAGAATAAGCGTTTATTGTCAGAGCACCAGTGATTTGAGAAAGTAACGGTTGAACATTTCAAAACTGCCTTACTTCTCAGTCCAGACTAGGATATTTAAGGGAAAATCTGGGCATTATTCCAGAGGCTGCATGATGGTTCTGGGAGCGGGGTCTGTTGTGATTTGTGGAGCCTTTCCTCTGGCAACGAGGCATCCAGTAGCTTTCGCAACCCAGGAACAAAGATGGGAGTAGTCTCGAAAGGATGCCAAACCTTATGATCAGTAAGCATATGGGCATTAATCATAAGTTTTAGAGCAACTGTCTATGGAAAGGGTTGTCCAAGCTCTGGGTCAAGATTCAGGGGACAATCTATTGTTAAGCTATAGTGTAGGGAAAGGTGAAGCCAGGGACTCTGTGAGGCCTCTATTATGAGGATCTCAACTGAGCCCTTCTTCAATTTTACATGTGGCTTCTTAAATTCAATTATACTTAAGTGATTTAAATAAGAGGAAAAAACAAAGCAAAGGATGTGCCTGATTCTTAACTTAATTAAATCTAAAGAATCAAAATATTTTAACTCTTTAGATGTGAGTGAGAGAGAGTAAAAATAGGAGAGGATAGAGATATCAATAGTGTAGGGTATCCAGATTGTAGTTAAAATTAGTTTCATTTTATAATCCAATTTATGCTCTGTTTAAGGAACAGTAGTTTCCTCTAAGGATTGGTCAAATAAGTGAAAATGTTTGTCTCTGGAGTATGTGCACATAAGAAACTTCCAAACCTGTAGAGAATTTTTATGAGTTTATTTGAGCCAAACTGACAACATATGCCAGGGAGCAAAAGCTCAAATGTTCCTAAGAATAACAGTTTTGCAGCTTCTTTTATGAATTTGAAATTAAGGAGGAAATTTAAGGATGATTACGTGGTGGGAGAAAGCAAGGCAGGAATTGGATTACAGGATAGTTAAGGTTATGTGCTCTCTTGAGGAAGGTTATAGATTATTTCAAAGGTGTGTTAACCTAGATGCACAGTAACAATGGACAGGATTTGCTTAATGTAAAGGTAAACCTTTTACTAAAAAATTATATGCCTGAGGTGTGACTACTCACCATGACCTGCCCAGTGAGGAATTTATGATTGCATCGCCCTGTCGGGTTACTTTCCGTAGAACTCCTTTTGTTTGTCCACAAGTAGAAAATTTAAATACAACTTAATATGACTTTTAACTTTAGGAAATATATAGCTTATGGAAAGAAAAATCCTTAAGCTAAAACACTATGTGTTACCCTTGTTTATTCAGTATTTTCCACCTGGTTTGATAAAATTATTACTTACCCTAAGATATAGTAGTACATGAGCTTCCACATGTCTCAAAGTCCTTTTTTAAAAGTTGTTTTGAAAATTATTGTAATTTTGCACAGCATCCCCTGTGGTTGCTTAGCTTGGGATATCCAGAGGCAGGTGTTTTATTGGACCCATCTTTCAGACATGCATAATATAATCCAACTTTTTCTGTGACTCGTTATTGCACTACTTTAAGACACTGCTTTTCCCTTATTCAACTCAGAATACGTATTATTTTGTTATAATATATATTGCTTCTTTTATATCCAGTACTGTCTAAGGCCATGTCTTCCATTACTTTGAATTAATCTTTGTGGTTATATGTATTTAAACATATGTATCTCTTGAGGCATTAACTCTGTTATTAGCCACTAGAGGAAGAATCAGTACCTGTCCCTATTGGTCACCACTATGAGGAAAACACAGAGCGCTCAGAGATTTTGATGTGTAGCTGCTTACAAAATGAGAAGGGTTACTTTAAATCTATTTGGAAATAATTTTTCCAAATAAAGCACTTTATTAATATAGTTTTATAGTCAACTTTATTTCAGGTAAACTAAAAAATGCCATGGGGTTTCTCTGTCTCACTTTCTGTGTGTGTGTGTCTGTGCG
>NW_011888838.1:159249-163499 GCF_000151845.1 Pteropus vampyrus
TGCTTCTTTTATATCCAGTACTGTCTAAGGCCATGTCTTCCATTACTTTGAATTAATCTTTGTGGTTATATGTATTTAAACATATGTATCTCTTGAGGCATCAACTCTGTTATTAGCCACTAGAGGAAGAATCAGTACCTGTCCCTATTGGTCACCACTATGAGGAAAACACAGAGCGCTCAGAGATTTTGATGTGTAGCTGCTTACAAAATGAGAAGGGTTACTTTAAATCTATTTGGAAATAATTTTTCCAAATAAAGCACTTTATTAATATAGTTTTATAGTCAACTTTATTTCAGGTAAACTAAAAAATGCCATGGGGTTTCTCTGTCTCACTTTCTGTGTGTGTGTGTCTGTGCGTGCGTGTGTGTGTGCGTATGTGTGTGTGTGTGTGCCCGCGCACGTGTGTGTTTTCAGGTTTAACAAAGAAATTTTGACCTATCTCCCAAGATGTCAGGACTTATTGTGCCTTTTCATAGTGTGTGTTTATGTGTACATGTGTGTGTGTATGGATATATGGTGTCTTAGGCTGGATTATAGTGTTTGTAATTCTTTTATCCATTTTATAATACCCTAGTAGACACATCTCCAGGTAACATTCTGAAAACAAATGTGGGCTTTATTATAAAATGATATATAGTTAATACTTGCTGAACATTAACATAATTTGAACACTGTTCAAAGTATCATACTTGTATTAAATCATTTATTTTTATTGTATTGACAATGAAATAAAGGCCTGGAAAGAAATAGTTTTTAAATCAAAGCTGGTTTAAATACGATAATGTATTCGTTTCTGTTCAGATTAAGATTTTCAGAGTATATAAACACACACAAAACAAATTATTTTAAACTATTATTTTCTCTGGATTTCTGTCATTCATTATTATGTTATTTTAAATTATTTAAAAATACTAAAATGTAAACTTGCTCTCTAATCTTCAAGTCATCAGAACCGATGTTCTCCCCTTTAACTGTGGTACTAGACTGTGTAACTCAGTTTTGTTGTCATTCTCCTTCATGTCACATGTTATAATTTTGAAATCCCTATGAATCTAATCATTCAAATTCATCAGAATTAACACAGATATTTGAATGCTTTTCATCATTATGTAAAGATCATACAGGCTGATTATATTTTTGTATGGCTTTTTTTATGTGAGCTGTTCTGGAGAACTAAATGCTAATAGATTGATTTGATAAAGGCAGAATGCTTCTTAACTTACATATTACAATTCTGGCCGAACCAGTAGTTTTTTGTCTGTCTCTAATTCCTTCTGTTTTAATTATTTAACATTCTCTTTTCATATTAATAATAATAATAATAATAATAATAATAATAATAAATCTCTCTTCATGTCAGTTTTTTCATTCTAAATCATCAATAAAATCCCCACTGACTGTAGATTGAAAGGTGATTTAATAAACTGGATATTCCAGGCTTTTATGTTCGGACCCTAGTCTGGTTTTCCAAGCTTTGGTCTCACCTTTCATTTTCATGAGTCCTGTACTTCATCTAAACTGAACTGCTTAGTCCTGCCATTTTCCTCACTGTTCCTCATTTGAACTTTTTACATACTAGCCCCTTTAATTAAAATATTATACCATCTCCAACACAGGATTTCCATGAAGCCTTCTTAAACTTACACTTAGAAATAATCTTATCATTTTAATGCTTCTATTATATGTCTTGATTTATACAAATTTATCCACCCTCTCCCTCCATTATCCCATTAGGAAATAAACTGCTAAGAACAGGGGCTACATTTTTATATTCCCCAAATGCCTGACAGTAGTAAGTAGTAAATGGACAGTATTTTTGCCTAAATCCTTAAGTGTTCCTCATTCAGAGATGCATAATGAAATCACAGGTATAGATTTTCAAAAGTATTGTGCAATGTCCTCAGACTAAAATTATAATTTAGTTTGAGACCAAACTCAAATCTCTTTATTAAAAAAAAAAATCATAGGTTATTTTGAAAGTCATTCTAGTATTGTGAGCACTGATATAAAAAATTCAAATATGTTGTGAGTCAAGACTTGCATATTACATTATTTGAAAAGTTTTCTCTTAATTATGTAAGTAAATCATGGTCATTATTTCATAAATAAAATGACTGATGAGAAAAAATATGAAAAGAACTTTCTGAATGCATACCACAAATGAACTTTTTAAACATGAAAAAAGTCAAATTATTCAAACATATTTATTTTATTAAAGGAAACATATTTCTGTTTTTCATAGGTACATATACATATTATTTTAATAGTTGCAAACATTCTTATATGGATGTATTATAATCAGTGTACTTGTGTTAATCTTTAGATTGCTTCCATTGTTTCAATATTATAAATAATGTAGCAACAGATATTATACATGTATCTTTATCACAGAAACATCAGCATCAAGAACACTGCGTGACAGATGAGTTTTATAAATGAAAGAGTATGTGGTGGTTGTGATTAATGATTTAATTTTAAGAAGCAAATCTTTGCATACTTCAATAATTTTTTTTTAAGATAAAGGAATGGGCTTAAACTTATGTGTATTTTGAAAAATCTCGTATTTTTTTTCAGATCTTACCATTCTTTTGAGAGATAATTATTGATATGCATTTCCATACTTCCATTCCTAACATCCATATGACAGATAGTGTTGATAGTATTTATTTCCTGCTGCTATAGAATAAATGTTTGCATAACAATATTCATATGTTGAAATTTAATATCCAATGTGGTATTGGGAGATGAGGCCTTTGGAGAGTGCTAGGTCATGAAGGTGGGGCTCTCGTGAATGAGAATTAATGCTCTTATGAAAAAGACTCCACCGTGCTCCCTAGCTCCTGCCTTATGATGTTATAGTGAGATGAGAGCCATCACTAAGGAAGCAGGCTCCTCCCAGATACTAAATCTGCTGTTGCTATGATCTTGAACTTCCTAGCTTCCAGAAATTCGAGAAATAAATATTTGTTTATAAGCCACCCAGTTTATGGTATTTTTGTTATAGTAGCTTGAACTGACTGACACCCACATCTTCAACAAAATGTAGACTGTTATTCATTTTAATCTTTGCCAATCTGAAAAATCAAAATATCTAATTGATATTTAAATTTATATTACTGTTTTCATAGATATTTGAGTTTTTCATATTTTTACATGTTTCTTCTTTTCTGAATTTATGCTCTTTACAAAATTTTCTCTCAGGAATTAATCTTGCTGACTCATAACATATTTTATTTAAAAAAGATTGATAGTTTACCTTTTAAGTAAAATTTTTCCAAATTGTCCATTTCCTTCTATTTTGCTTATGCTTCATTTTGATGTACTATTTATTATTTCATGTTATATTTCAAAGTTTATAGGTTTGGGATCATGTTTAAAATTTCAGGCCTCTATTGTAGTCTTACTCTAAGTTTATATAAATTTCACTCAAAATTACATAAGTACATTACCATCCATTTCCTTTTAATTCTTAAATCTCTCTCCAGTTCTTTGTAGTTAAGATTGTGTCTCATCCTTGCACTTCATCCTATCTCTTTCAAATTTATGTAGTTAATAAATCTCAACCTTTTTATATGCAATACCAATAATTATTTTTCATATTAGGGAATGCCAATCTATCTTTTTCCTCCATTCTTTCCTTAGTTTCCTGATTATTTTCTTTAAAAACAATTGTATTAATTTCCAATCATTGGCACAGTTTATGGAAAAGTGAAATAGTCATTGTATGGATCAGGTGCTGAACTGGGAGCTGAGCACATATTGGTGAGCATAGTAGACATATTCCTGGGCCACTGAGCCTACAACACTTTTTGATATGTGAGAGGAAATTGCCAAGGCAGAGTCATTTATATCAAGGGAACTAAAATGGAGCTAAGAGGCCATAAAGAGGTTTGTTTTACACATTTCCCACCCAGGACATTCCTCCATGAACCTTTAAACCTTCAAGCTGTGCCTGAACTTTAATCTCCTCCTCACCATGACAACCATATCATCTACAATTTGTTTCTTTGAAAGAAGCCAACTCATTTTTATTCTCTGCTTGCATATTGGGCTGGACCAATCACTGCTAAGTAGCCAGAATTCTTCATTTCCATAAAAATGATTAGATTAAGAACAGCATGTTCAAACAGAGCCTTTATAAACCTGCCTTTCTGTGTTCCCAGTTGCAACACTTATCTTTGCTCGAATAAGCTTCCTTTATTATACTATAGCCTAAATATCATTGTGTTAACAGATACATTGTTCTA